>NC_043713.1:52286930-52334205 GCF_006229205.1 Suricata suricatta
GATGATGAGTGACATTGAGTATCATTTCAGATGTCTGTTGGAATGCATTATTTCACTTCATCTTCAAACAATATGTGGTAGGGACTATTCTCTGGATAAGAATACTGACTATCAAAGATGAAACAACTTGTCTGAGCTAATTCAGTTGGTAAGTTTTTGAACCCACCATGCCCTTAGCCACCAAACCATAATGACCTTGTTTCCCCTATCTCTAGGGCACACATACTCCACAGCACTTTCCATAATCCTAATGGTATGACTTGCAATGTGATCTTTCTTATCTGATCATGCCATTTTTAGCTTTCTTTCCAGACTTCCTACCTTTTGCGATATTAATCTCAACCTTTGGGTAGGACCCAAGTGGAGATTTTCATGATCTAGACAGCCATGTCCCCTGTCATCCCACCCCTTGTGCCAGCAGCACTGGACTCCGCGTACTTTTCTCCATATACCACACTTTCCCATGAAACAGTATTCCGCGCTGTTCACCGAGCCAATTCTCATCCCTCCTTCAAGAGGCAGTACAAAGACAGCCTCCTCTGAAAATCTTCCCTGGGCTAAAGGAAGCCTGGAAGTGAGAGGCCTTATCTAATTTGTGATCTAGTTGAGGAAATAAACCACATCGACATGAAACAATTCGAGAGTACTGTAAGTCAGAATCTAATCAAACCCTAGATTGTGTGGTGCATGTTACATATGTAATGCGCCAAGAAAAAAGCTTTTGAAAAAAACAAATGTAGAAGCTACAAAAGTTAAGGTTGAGACCTGGGAGGTTCAGGGGATTCAGAGAAGCACTTCCTTCAAAGGCGAGGTTCTTAGGACCATGTACAGTGCTTACTGTGTATTTTGTTCAAATCTGACTATTTCATCTCCCCTCCGGATTTTTTAATGCCTTCTACCTCTCCTTTGCTTTCTTGGGTCTTGGATGATGCTATCCAGATGTGAGTCAGATTGTCTGAGAGTTGCAAACATGGCCTCATATTTAGGCCTCTGTCTGGGTTCCTTCCATTGAACTTTGATACTTCGCCCGTGGAAGAGGGTTTTGAGAAACAGGTGTTCATACTTGCATGGTTTTTACTTCCTGGATGTCACTGACCTCAGCAGAGTGTCTTCTGAATCAGGTGTCATGGAGGAAACCCCTCTTAGGTCTTGGCATTAGCAGAGTTGTGTGTTTGACAAATACTATGTAATCTTGCAGGTACTGTGGTCCTTGTAAAATGAATGTGTTTCCACACATGCTTTGAATATCAGGAAGTTTATTGGGAAATTTATGAAAACATGGTAAGGTTTCACTACTTTTTTTTTCTAATTTTATTCCACTTTCATTATGTTTCTCTTGGCTATATCCTTTATCTCCTGATCTATGATCTATATGATCTTGTAAATTAACCCTTTGTGGAAAAGTTGGAGTGGGGTAGAAAATCTTCATCTATCCAGATATCTCTGTATTATGTAAAATAAAATACTTTGTTAATACATTTTTTTTCTTTTATGTGATACCATCAGTTGACCATACAATGGTTCTCAGACCTGAGTGTGCATAAGGATGCGCTGGAGGGCTTGCTAAGACACAGATCGCTGGGCATTATCCTCAGAGTTTTTGAGGTGGTTCCCAAGAATCTGCATTTCTAACAAATTCCCTGGTGATGCTGATGCTGATCCAACAGCCACATTTAGAGAAATACTGAGTTAGATTATGTATTTCTTATGTCTGTGATTCTTCTTAAAATATATATCTTCCTTTCCTCCATTAGGTCAAACTCATACTTTTCCTTCACTCCCCAGCTCCATTGTCACTTTTGGGAGAAAACCTTTGTTGAACCCAGTAGGCAGAGTTAACAACCATCTCATGTGTTCTCACCCAGCACACTGTTCATACCCTGACCAGGTCCCGGAAACGCTTGCTGTAACTGATTGTATTATATACATATCTGTCCCAAGCGACTCTGGGACTCTAGGGGGTACAGAGGGCCTTGCTCATTTTCATCCCACCATTTCCTGGAAAAGTCTGTGACACACAGTATGCACTGCATGAATGGTAGCCAAATAAATACATGGATGGGAAGTCTCCTGCTTGGGAAACATGGTATTTTCATGTAATAACTGTAGTAATTTAGAAGTAAAATAACTTTTATGCCAGGAATAACGTGTCTTCAGTGTAGCACCGTGCTAATCGGTAAGCAATTAAGTGGTGCCTAATGAAGGCTGCTGAGGAAAGGCTGCTTTGCTGTCTGTCCTGTGGCCCATTCATCTTTCTCCAGGCTCCTCAGCAATTGGAGGCTCTTGGGAAGCAACAGCAATGATTGCAGAAACAAAGAAAACCCCAGGTCAAATTTCTGCACAACTCTGAAGACAGAGAGACTTTTTTTTTGTTAGTTAGTTAGTTAGTTGGTTTATTTATTTAGATGGGGACAGAGAGAAAGGGAGAGAGAATCCCAAGCAGGCTCCATGCCTAGCATGGAGCTCAACACGGGGCTCAAACTCACAAACTCTGAGATGGTGACCTGAGCTGAACCCAAGAGTCGGACAGTTACCCGACTGAGCCACTCAGGTGCCCTGGCTGGGAGACTTTTTGGTTATAATGTGGCTGCTAATAAACTGATGTCACCAGGGAAGACTTCTTCTCTTTCTGTAGTTGGCTACACGGTTCTCAGTAGGCTATAGAATTACCTCAGTGGTGTTTTTGAATCCAGTGAAATACAAGCTTTGCTTCTTACAGGCCTTTTATGTGTCAATATACATTCATGGGAACCCTTGAAAGTATAGCATGATCTCTCCTCTTTCCACAGATGAAGAAAGGGAAGTCCACAGGAATGAAATAATTTGCCCAAGGAGCACAACGGGTAAGGGGCTAAGCTAGGACTTGAACCCGGATCTGTAAGACTTAAAGCACCTGTTCTTCCTGCCCCATCAAATATCTCCAAGAAACTTAAGGATGCTGGAGGCAGCACAGCAGGGACCACCTTGCAACCCAAAGCTTTTGGACTTTTCTTTGAGGAAAAGTTTAGCTGTTAAGAGAAAAAATGGAAAAAACCCCAAAGATAATACTTCCATAATTCAACACATCGGCTCTTTTTGATACAAGTAGATCCATCCAACTTAAGTATTTAATAGGCTACCTGGCAGAGTACTCCCTAGGAATGCGCACCCTCAGGTATGGATAGGTGACCCTGAGGTCTTATTTATAACTCTAACTTTGTACAAGTCAAAGATGTTGACCTTCACTCTTACTAAGCCTAAGGCCACAGTTGCTTGTATGCTTTCCTCCCCACCACTTAGACCTTTATATAAAATGTGGATAATGTTTTTACCCTCAATATAGAAGTGAACCAATGTAGACAATCACTTTTCAGTTATTATGAAGGAGGTAACATTCCTTCCTTTTCCCCAACAAATATGTACTGAGTATTTACCACATGACAGGTACAGTTCTAGGGATCAGAGATCAGTAATGAACACACCTCAGAAAGTCCATGCTTTCCTGGTAAGTACATTCTTGGGTGGGGAGACAGGGAGCAAACCAATATATAATGTATTAAATAGTGATAGTTATATCATGCAACGTGCCAGGTGATAACATATAGAATGTCTTTTATAACTAGTCTTCTATAAATTCTTTGCTGACCTGGACAATGAAAATTATGCAAAAATATTGGCTTAATGGGGGCACTTGGGTAGCTTAGTTGGTTAAGCTGTCTGGCTCTTGATTTCAGCTTAGGTGATGATCTTGCAGTTCATGGGATTGAACCCTGCGTCAGGGAGCCTGATTAGGTTCTCTCCCTCTCTGTCTGTCCCTACCCCACTCCTGTTCTCTCTCTCTTTCTCTCTTGAATTAAAGATATAAACATTAAAAAAGTACTGGCTCACTTATTAAAGAAGTAGTTTATTAAAGTTTATACCTGTTAGTATATTTCAGCAAACATTAGGCATAATGGTATGTCTGTGTGTCAGACCCTATCCTAGGCATTTTATATGTATTACCCTACCCAATTATCATAGCAGACTATGAAGTAAGTACACTTATTATCTGCATTTCCCAGAGGAGGAAAACAAGGCACAGGTAGGTTAAATAATTTGCTCAGAGTTAAACCAGGAAGTCAGACCCTAGAGCTCAAATCAAACTATGCACCACTACACTAGCAAAGACAAAGTCTGTCTTTGTCACTTGACATATTGATGCGGTGCCACCAAAGCTGCAGCATATGGCTGCATAAATTGTGTGCAGCGTAACTGCAGGGGGCAAGCTGACGTGTGGGACAGCGGCTCTGTCGCTTCGTTTCACTGATGTGCTGTCAAGGAATGTATTTTTCTTTTAAAACTTTAATAACAGCATAATTACAAAGAAGACACTGGAGAAAAACCATACATTCCAACATCAAATTGAAATTGGATTATCTATTATTATATTACTAGCATCTAATAAAACAATAATTGAAACCATGGAAATGACATATTTCAGGGACATAGGCATGGACTTAATATATACATCATCTACAGTTTTAGATAGGCAATTTAAAGGGGAAATTGCTAGAGGCTGCCTGGGTGGCTCAGTAGGTTGTGTCTCAAATCATGATCTCATGGTTTGTGAGTTCAAGCCCCACATCAGGCTCTCTGCTGATGGCTCAGAGCTTGGAGGCTAGTTCAAATTCTATGTCTCCTTCTCTCTCTGCCCTTCCCTGCTTGTGCTCTTTGTGTCTCTTTCTTTCAAAAAATAAATAAACATTAAAGGGAAAAATGCTAGAAACCTAAAAGAATGTATGAACTTCTCCATACAAAATGCCCCCTCACCGCCCCCATGCATATCTCTGAGCTTAACCTGGAAATTTTCAATTTCCGCACGGCCCCTTCTCCTCACCATCTGCTAATGCTGGCATGGGGTGTGGGGTAATTCACACCATTCAGGGAGTCATCCTATGCTACAGTGATAAGTAAAGACCTGAAGCCAATGAAAGAAACAAGTGTGGGGACAGAAGCCACAATACGGACTTCATCAGTGTAGCATCCTATGAACAGCCTACGCTAGTACTTCCTATGGTAACCATGGCCCGTGGCAGATTTTCTTCTGACCACCAAGGGGTATAGTTTCCTTTTCCCAGATTTGCATCAAGACAAAATTTCATTTAAGTAGGATTGTAAGTTTCATTTCTGAGCCAAATCCATGGGCAGCCTAAAATCCTGGCAGAGCAGATCTAAGCAGAAGCAACCAGTGGTGAGTGTGAGTGATTTCAGGGTGTAAGTCAGATGACAAGTAACTCCAAATGGGAACAAGAATGTTCAAGAAATGTTGCCTGTAGGGAAACGGTTCACTTTAGATTTGAAGAAAGCTGTTGGATGCTTACTTAGGAGATGAGAGTCAAAACTGGGATGCTTTTGCCCTATTTCTCATTCTTTGCACACAAGATGGCCAGGCTTGGTCAGATTTCAGAAAATGTCCTTCTTGTTGCCTTGAGCTTCACCCTAGCACTTAACATCTTTAACTAGGACTAGAAGTCTCTCACTATCCCATGTTTTGCTTGTGTGGTCTTAGAAATATGTTGTTCTTTCTCTCCCCCCCTCCCCCGGAGATGTTCTTTAACAAAAAACCAACTCTGTAAATTGCAAGAGTTCAGCAAAGGTCCTTGGCATGCGACTGGCAGCAACATCACCAGTTTTAAAGATGGTCAGCAGTTGGTGTCCTTTGGAGGAGGAAGTCCCTTTAAAATTGTTTAACTTAAGCTTTCTAGCAAGATTTATTTTCAGTTTTAGACCTTGAGAATTATTCTGGGTCACTGAATGTATGCGAAAAAACCTAAAAAATAAATTGGGGAGAAAAACGTTTAGAAGCACAAACATGACCTCACAAGCATGAACCTCAAGCACAAGCATGAACCCAGTGGCAACCAATGGTAGTGCAAAACTGCCTCCATGGGTGGTGGAGGGCCGCGCTGGGGGATCTACTTCTGCGCTCCCCCAGGGTAAGGGAACTGCAGTGGGAGGCAAAGGGAACCCGTTATGGGCTCCACAGTGGGTCCTTCCTGTGGGTCTTTGGAGGGTTGAGGTAATTTACAACACATGTGCCAATACATGACATTGTTATACCTTTTTTTTTAGTGTTTGTTTGTTTATTGAGAGAGACAGAGCATGACTGAGGGAGGGGCAGAAAGAGAGACAGAGAGAGAGGGTCTGAAGCTGGTTCTTTGCTGACAGCAGAGAGCCTGATATGGGTTCAAACTCACAAGCTGTGGGATCATGACCTGAGCGGAAACTGAGCCACCTGGGTGCCTGGACATTGTTATTCTTCATCCAAGGGCTTGGATCCCCTGGTCCAGATCCCTCACTGTCGTCCCTCCCCCTCCCTGCCCAAACACAGATCCTGGTATCCGGGCATTCAGGGCCCTTTGAAAAAAACTGCATTGTGGCACTTTTTATGCATTTGCTTCATAGAAGAGTAGTTAATTTGCCCATTATTCTGTCTTCCTTCCAAGTGTGAACTCCTTAAGGGACTTGATTGCTCAGCAACTAGCACAATGCTGAGCACAGAGTAAATGCTCAATAAATGTTAAATGAATAAAACAAAAGGAGACAAAAAGGCCCCATCAGCTTGCTGGCTCGCCTGCAGGTCCCATAAATGCTCTGAGTGGTTACTCCAAGACTGGTGGCAGAAGAACATTGTGCCTTTGGGATGCAGCAAGAGCCACACATGATTGTGTTAGATTAGACCAGGCTGGTTACAGAAGAAAGCAATCTGACTTCCGGATGCCGTTCTCTCCAGTGAGGGAGTCTGATGTGCAGAATCCTGCCTTGGATGTCCCTTATTCAGATTGCAGGTACTGAGGGCAGCAAAATGGGCAAAGGGGAAAGAGATTTAGGGATGACGGAACATATTCTCTGCCTAAGGCCCACTGCCGCTCCGGTCACTCCTTCCGCCTCTCCCCCCCGCATTCCTCAGAATGATCTTTCCAGCTTCCTAATCTGATTATACCCCTTCCTCACAAAACTCTCCACCTGTGCGGTTCCTCATGGACTCGCTGAGACTACCCTCCAGCCTCACCTCTACCTCCTCCTGCCTTAAAATCCCAGGCTATGGCCTCCAGGCCACTTGTGGTTTTCCCTGTCCATCTGCTTCCTCACTCCTTAGGACTTGGGTCAGCTGCCTTCCTGCACTGGGGGAACACTCCTCACTGCCACGTGATTCCTCTTCACCTTCGAACTGCAGCTGCTCCCCTGCCCCACTCGCCCCCTCCTCACCTGACACATGTCACACCCCACAAAGGTCTGCTGTTGTTTCCTGCACCCAGTTCCCTCTCTCGGGTTATCCCTTCTCCTGCTGCGAGGGAGTCATGGCTACACTTAAGGCCAATACACTTTCTCCTTTCTGTCCAGTCCACTGTTCACCAAGAATAAGCTTTACGGGGCGCCTGGGTGGCTCATTGGCTTGGGCATTTGACTTTGGCTCAGGTCATGATCTTGTGGTTTGTGGGGTCCAGCTCCACATCAGGCTCTGTGCTGATGGTGCAAAGCCTGGAGTCTCATTCAGATTGTGTGTGCGTGTGTGTGTGTGTGTGTGTGTGTGTATGTCTCTTTCTGCCCTCCCTCACTTGTGATCTCTTTCTCTGTCTCTCTGTTTCTCATAAATAAATAAACATTAAAATAAAAATTAAAGGGGCGCCTGGGTGGCTCAGTTGGTTAAGCATCCGACTTCAGCTCAGGTCATGATCTCACTGTTCATGGGTTCAAGCTTTGCGTCGGGCTCTGTGCTGACTGCTCAGAACCTGGGGCCTGCTTTGGATTCTGTGTCTCCCTCTCTCTATGCCCCTCCTTCACTTGCAACCTCTCTCTCTCTCTCTCTTTCTCAAAAATGAATAAATGTTAAAAAATTAAAAAAATTTTAAACATAAAGTAAAATTAGATAAAAATTAAAAAAAAAAAAAGTAAGCTTTACAATTTCCCAACCACGTGAAGTAATTCAGGGGCTAGTTGCGCAGGGACAGCAGCCACCACTCCCAGCTTTGAGACACATGGTCCTGGGCTGCTCTAGGAGATCTCTTCTTCTCAGGGTGGGGCTCTGACCCAGGAGAAGTCTCTGACACCTGACCCTCAGCCTCCTAGATCCTCGCAGGTGGCATGTCTTACTGCCTATACGGAGGTGCTTTCTGATGTACTTTAACACATCTTAGCCTAAGAAACCTCCCCTTTTTATTTTCTCAGAAAATAAAGATAGGTTATTATACTTGTGCTCAGCAACTAGGGGGAAGCAACCCACACATATGGAGT
The DNA here is from genome assembly GCF_006229205.1 of Suricata suricatta. Taxonomy (NCBI): domain Eukaryota; kingdom Metazoa; phylum Chordata; class Mammalia; order Carnivora; family Herpestidae; genus Suricata; species Suricata suricatta. The sequence goes on from NC_043713.1 coordinate 52,295,184, forward strand.
TGGAATAAAATTAAATCCTAGAACAATAATTTAATTTCCAAGTCATAATGAGCTGGGAGAAGTCTAAGGAAAGCTCTCCAGTACCCAGCAGTATCCCAAGGTGTCCATAACACACTAGATTTTTCTCCTGGCAGTATGTTGTACTCATCTGTGTGATTCCTACATTCCCCAGGCACTCCAAGAGCAGCTGGTGGAGTTCACCTCTGCATTCCCACTGCCTAGCCAGTAGCTGGCCCAGAGTCTTCTAGCCTCAGCAGCATTGAATCACACAGCCAGAAAGCTATTTGCATTTCAATTCTCTATCTATTTAGTTTAGTCAAAGTGGAAAGACTCTTGTTTCTTGAGGATAGGACCTGAACACCTCTTTCTGCTTTTCCTCCTTTTTAAGCAGGCTTCAACAGGCATGCCACCTGCCTGAGTAACTTGTTTTGTTTTACCTTGTACTCATTTTTATGCTTAACTTGTATTAAAGACAAGTCAAATAGAAGTGATATCAAGTTTCTTTTTAAAAATATATATATTTAAATAAACAATGAGTCTCTGTAGAAAATTACCAAATAGAAAATAATACCAGTAGAACTGGATGTGGCAAAAGTCATGATGATGGTATAGAAATGATGGGTATTTGGAAAACAGTGGCATATAGCAGTTGCTCAATAAATGTTAATTTAATGGATAAATGAATATCTCTCGCATCTCCTCTCTTCCTTTGGCTCCTCTAACTTCCACAATAGGGCCGGCTCTGCCTCCGGATTGCATTTCTGCAATTACCTTCTATTCTGGAGCTATATTCCTGCTTCTGCCTTCTGCCTGGCTCCTCATGCACCAGCATGACCTACCTATAAATGTGCCATGGTTCCTTCGTGCTTAGAAAGGAAGCCTTGACTTCAGATATTCATGAAAAGCTGGCTCAAGTTCCCCAGATGCTGGCTTAAATCTGTCTTTGCAAATGCATCAGATTAACCAAGTTCCTCTGTGTAGACCATTTGGACATTTGTGAGTCCTGAGCAATATTCTGTCTCTTCTTGGCTCCAGGACTTCCCAAAGTGGAAAGCCCTGAGAATCCTACTCATCTTTTACAAGGCTTATTCAAATCCTCCTCCCTCCATGAAGGTTTCTTTGTTCATTCCATCTAGGGGTGATTTGCCTCTCCTTTGAGCTGCAGCGGTGCTTTGATTATGGGGAAAATATTCATCGCGTGTATATTATATTTAAGATATTCCTTCAGTATTTTCCCAAGTGCCCTGTTTTCTCTTTTAGATCACAGACTATGGGAAGGCAAGAACTAATTCTTATACATCTTTCTATCACCCTTCTATTTTTATTGGCTAAATTTCCACTGACTGAATTAATAAATGGAAATATTTGGGGATATTCTGAGGGAAGGAAATGTAGACAATAGAGAAAATCTGCTTGCAGATGCTACTTCAGCTGAAGAAATGGACAGCAAACTCACAGGAGGAAAAGCTCTTTGGGAATTTGAATTTGGTAATTCACCCAGTTTGTGAAAAGCCACCACCTTTAAAAAGTGATATGTAATAATTTGAAAAATAATTTTTCAAATTATATATTATTTATAATCTAGCCCAAATCCTTCCACTACAGAGGCAAGAAAATTGAGATGACACTGCAAATAAATATAATGCATGGACACACATAAATGTATATGTGACTAGCGCAATGTTCACACTGCAGATATGCATGGGAAAAACAGTCCTCTGCTTCTTTGCAACATATAGCTCAAACCTCAGAGGAACTACACCCTTTAAAATTCTCTAAATTTTAGATACAACCATAAACAATAAGAACCGTATTTTTGTAGTACACAGTCTACTCCACTGGGTTTAATATATGTTGGCTGTTAATAGGAACAATGGAGAAGCTGTCTGTGGGCCAACATGGGCTGACCATTCCTACCAGGATGGAGTGATATTAAAATGGAATACATTCCAGAGAAGATCCTTATACAATAGCTACCTCTAACTTTGAATTTGTTTTGTTCCATACCAGATGCCTCATTAGAAAAATGGCAGTATCGAAATGTAGTAATGTTAGGAAAGACAGTAACACTCATAACATACACAGGTCTAGAATAATTCAGCTAAAGACACACAAAAACAAAACAAAAGAGACAAACCTGTCACGGATAGTTGGCCTCGATGGGCCTTTACCTGCATGATTTTCCAGGGAAGTAGTCAATTTTATGAATATAATTTGTGCAATTCTTAGCTGGTCACGCACTAAAATGCTAATCACTCCATAAGAAGTCTTGAGATCATTCGGTCTGTCAAGATATACTTTTAAAGTTCTTGCTCATTTATGCCTTGTACATAAAATATATCAAAACAGCATTTGGTTCAGACAAATACATTTTCTGGACTGTTGAAGGTACATGAATTTGCAAGGTTTCTTGATAGAAAGGCCCAACTCTTATTCATTGTTATTATTTATTACTATTATCTTTAATTTCTGTTCTATTTTTTGTATATAGTCCCTTCACTGATATTAGAAAAATAAATCAGTTGAGTTGAAAGGGATGTGCATATAGGGAGGGTCCGAAGAATGGAAAATGATATTTTGGAAGTCACCTCCCTTATATACTGATGCTGTACACAAATTTCCTTATAATGACAAAGTTTAGTGGTGGTCATTTCTTGGTGCTAAGGAAAATATCAAAAGAAGTTTCTGGTGACTTTTCCCTTTGTGATCTTGTTCACGGTTTTGTCTTTTATTTATTATTTATTATTTATTTAATATTTATTTTTGAGAGGGAGAGAGAAAGAAAGAGAGAGCATGAGAGAGGCAGAGAGAGGGAGACAGAGGACCCGAAGCAGGCTCCATGCTGATAGCAGAGAGGCCGATGTGGGGCCCGAACCCGAACCCACAAACCGCGAGATCATGACCTGAGCCGAAGACAGATGCTCAACTGGCTGAGCCACCCAGGCGCCCCAAGGTTTTGTCTTTTAAAAACGATCTCCATGGTCTCTCTGGCCATTTTCAGTACACTGTTTATTCTCAGTGAGTCAATGATGCATGCCCCAGCTAAACCTGAGTTTGGAGTTAGAAAGGACCATAGAAATGGCTGGGCAAGAATTTCCCAAAGTGTGTTCTGTGGATCTCTGGTCCTGGAAAAGATTTTATGGGGGAAAAGAGAGAAAGAAAGAGATTTGGTGCAATGTATTTATAGGAAGCTGGCTATTAAATCCTCTCTTTTGAAATTTGTAACACCCTTTAATTTATTAAAGACAACTTTTGCAGTAAAGAAACCTTCTTTTACATTTTTACCCCAGCACTTTGTAAAACTGTCTGTTACGGAACTTTCTGAAGACTGTAGCTTGCCATTTTGAGGAGCTTTATTCTGCAGAACATTCCTGAGGAGCTGCTGGCGGATGCCATGGCCCTTCCTCATTTCACACATGAGGACAGTTAAGCCTGATTCACTCTCCATTCACCTAAAACTCATTTACTCGAAGGCACTGTGGGTAAGTATGGATAATGGCTTTAAAGCTGAAGAGAACTTACCCACCTTCATAAAAGAAAACGTGAACTGTAGGTAGCCTAACCGATTTGTTCAAAGCCACCATTAACGGTGTCCGTGTCTAGAACCTAGAATTTTCTCACTTCTGCCTTTTCCTTCCCCCATCAAAAAAAGTGCTCTTTCCACTACCTGAGTTTCTTTTTCTGAAATTATTATAGCTTGCATTTTGCTTTCTCTGATGTCAGACCTTTTTTCCCTCGGTACAGTAGAAGCCCTTTTAACAAAACTCTACCTCACCACACTCCCCAGCTTAATGGACACCCATTGCTCTCTCTGCAAACACAGGCAGGCTGCCCATGGCACAAAGAAGCTCACACTCTGAGCTGCTCTAGAGCTTGCCTAGACTTTTCCTTAAATCTAGTTATGTTAGTCTAACTTGGAATTACAGTGATGTAATTTAATTAAATATTACAGTGTTGCAGATGAGAGCAGAAGAATCATTTCTCTAAGAACTATTTTTTAAAGAGGATGTGTATGAAAGTGGGGGAGGAACACACACACACACACACACACACACAGAAAGAGAGAGAGAGAGAAAGGGAGGGAGGGAGAGAATCTTAAGCAGGCTCCATGCTCTGCTCGCAGCCCCAATACGGGGCTTGATCTCATGACCCTGGGATCATGACCTGAGCCCAAATCAAGAATCGGATGCTTAACTTTAACTGACTAAGCCACCCAAGTGGCCCTCTAAGAACTCTTTTCAAAGGAGCTGTTTTTCTTTGAATTTAAAAGTTTTTTAAAGATTGAATAGATAGGAGTTGTTAAAAATTGCTGCCAAAGTAGTGGTAGGGGCGTCAAGGGTAAGTAATGGAGAAAAGTCATGACAATTTAGAAGGATGCTGCATTCAGATTGTTTTGCATGTCCAAATCTAAGGAACCTGAAACTAGAATTTACAGATAATACGGCATGAATGTGACTTATGCAAGAAGGACAACTTGAAACTCCAGCCAGTAGATTCACTTTCAAAAAACTAAAACAACAACAGACCCCAAAGGCCTTAATTCTCTATGAAAATGTTAGTGAATGAATATACATATACATGTTTTAAGTTAAAACTAAAAGATTGAAGAAAAGTATTTTTAAATATATCTTTGTTTTATCTAGCCTTTATACATAGCTGACTACCAGTTCACATAAATCAAATAGTTTAGGGACATTGTTACTAGTGTCTCAGCACTTAAAAATACTTATTTAAAATGTTGCAAAAGGGCCACATTCCTGTATGACAGGTTAAAAATTTGAATTCTATCTCTTTACCAGAGGGTGAAGCTAATTGCCCCAGGGCACAGAGGGACGCAGCCAGAGCAGGGACCAAAACATCCTCAACTTAGAAGCAGTTGTGATGAACATATGACTTTAAATTGGGAGGTTGAGACACAGGGGAGAGAAAAGACAGGGGAGGATCTGTGAAGCTCAAAGGATCGTTTACAAAATTAATCAGAGAAGAGAGAGCTTGGAGGATGATTCTACCAGAATGCTTTCTTACTGGAAAAGTTAGAGATCCCAAAGATAAAAACTCTTATTCGGAAACCAGAAGGGCTTAAGGGGGACGAAAAGAGAGACCAGTGTTTCTAAACCTCTGTGATTAAATGAATAGTAAGAAATATAGGGTTTCTTTCTTGGTCCAGGATTTTTTAAAGTTTGTATTTATTGAGAGAGAGACAGAGAGAGAGAGAGAGAGAAAGAGAGGAAGAGAGAGAGAGAGAGAGAGAAAAAACACCAGTGGGGGAGGGGCAGAGAGAGAGGGAGACTGGGAATCCAAAGCGGGCTCTGAGATGTCAGCACAGAGCCCGATGTGGGGCTCAAACTGAAAAACCATGAGATCATGGCCTGGGCTTAAGTCAGATGCTTAAATGACTGAGCCACCCAGGCATTCCTTGATCCAGGATTTTTAAAAAGGAGTACAGCACATGTTCTTTTACGGTTGATCCTACCCTACCCTGCCCTACCCTGCCCTACCAACTTAAAAATGCTGGCCATCAACACTAAAACCAGAGTTTAGAAGACAGTATATAAATAATGATTGGTGCCAAAAAAAGAAAGAAAATAAATAATGAGTGGTGCCACACCAGAAGGCTCAGTTTTTTCATTGTCAACCCCTGGGGTCAAACCCTGGTGTGGCAATAGAAACAGCCAGATACAATAGGGCTGGGGTGTCCTGGTTGTTTTGCCTGAATTCCCAGCTTGGACAGATGGCAAGCCTACCACTGAAGCCTCATATTTAGGCTTGATTCATGCTGTAAATGGTGAGGGCCCAGGACTGAGCTGCTGGACAGGTGACCTCAGAGAGCCCCTCAATTCCTTGGCTGGGAGAGGGAGAAACAGTTGACAGTTTGAGCAGTTGCAGAGGTGCTAAGGGAACCAGAAGCAGGAAGTTGGGGCATGAACAGGTGCACCCACCTCATGATCAAAGGCTGTGGTAGAGGCCACAGGTGTCAGCAACAATTGCAGCCCAGGGGACCCCGAGGGCCAGGCAGGTGTTGCTGCTGTCAGCAGAACACCAATGATGAGGACGGATAGGCTGTAGCTAAAAGCCAGTGAGGCCAGGCCGTGAGGAGCCGGCTCTGATCCAGATGCCAGGTAAGCCCCTCAGTTAGAGGAGAGAGTCATTTGACTGACCCTCTCTTTGAAAGAGAGAACCTCACACTGAGTGACTATTACCTTCATGGCACCGGGCTTTCAAGTTTCAGTCTTGACTGGAATTGGGGTCTCAAGAGGTAACCTTAACTTGTAGAAAATAATAAGTTATGTTTCTGCACATATGATTTGTTAACAGTGTATTTTAAAGCTGAAAAAACCTGTATTGAAAGAATGGTGTATGAAAGCAACATGCAGTTCTTACTGTTTTTTTTTAACACATATTGAGTGCCAATGTTCTAGACACTGTACTGAACACTGAATCAGACATAATTCTCTGTTCACTTGGCTCACAGGCAAAATGGGAAGAACACAATATACAAAGACGGTGATGGGGGAAGGGCCATATGCACAATACGAATGTGCGTGTTTAGGAAGCACAAATAATCCCGTGACATATTATTTAGAGGCAGTTACTAAGGGGACGAAAATCGTGCACTTATAAGTCATTGATTAAACTTCTCAAAGAGTGTATATAACTATAGAATTTTGATATCAATTCTGGCTGGCAGTGATTCAGGATTAGCAGCCACACTCTTGAAAAAGATTTCTGGCCCCCACTCCTGAAAACCTGGGGTTTGGCTTCGCCATCTGTATTTTCAGAATGTTCCCTTGGTGATTCTGCTGTGAACCTCCAATTGGTAGTAGCCACTGCCATAGAAAGCTATATGTGTTTCTTATGGATGGTCTATTTGTGTTTGATGATCCTCTGTGGCATTCTTAAGAGTAAATAAGTCATTTAGGCTAGCTCACAAAAATTTCTCCTTGAGAAAACAACCTTAAATCTCATGTGATCTCTGCATTAATTAGAACATAAGTTAATAGACTATGTGAAAAGTAATAAACATAAAAATGTGTTCAAGGCATTATGCTTAGGGGTAAACCTACTCCTAAATCTCGAGTGTTAGGAGGCAAAGATTTACATACTTCAGTTTTAAAGACGCTTAACCCATAGTAAGGGAAGCCATGGCAAGGTCTAGTTTGCTTAGTCAGTCCTAGCTGGGTTGCTGAAATCAGTGGGTACAAAGCATTCTTTCTGAAAATGTGGTGGTGGTATTTGCGAGCAAGTGAACTTTTCTCTCCTGTCGGAAAATCTAAGGTATGGTGATAATTCTATACTTAAAACCACGTAGGTGTTTATTTCATGACAGCCTTTTGCTGTAGAAGGCAAAAGGCAGTAAGTAGCGCCTGTCCTAAACAGCTCAAACCAATTGCTGGAGACCTTTTGGCAAGTGAGATTTTTGGCCATAGGCAAGAGTGACTTGTTGAGAATCATGGCTCACGGGTTTATAGCACTTAACATTCTCTTACTCAAGACCCAAAGGACTGGATGGAAAGAAAGTTTTCAGTCCTTGACTCATAATAAAGTTAATCCACAATGTAGTGTCAAATCATTGTCACTTGCCCTACCACTTTCATGAATCATTACCTGCAAGGTGTCATAGTCTCAGACTGAGTTTTAAAGGGACCGGCTCTCTAGAAGGGCACCCAGAAACCCTGGATACTAGTCTCTTATTACTGACTATGGATCTTTTCTTTTGATTTTGTTTTTACTAGTGATAATTCTATTTCTCTGACAGTGTTTGCATAAAAGAAACACTGGGAAGTGTATAAACGTATAGACTGCTCCTTCCCTTGGTTCTTCCAGCGAACAGCAGTGTCAGTGCATCGCTTGGACAGCGGGGACCATGCATCGCTCCGTTTTTGGCCTCTCTCTGGCGTATTGCACACAGAAGGTGTTCAGTTACTGTTAACTGCCTTCCTTAAAAGAACCCTTCTGTGTAATTGTGCCTTTGAATTTACCAGGATGCTAAAAACTCCCTATCAGAAATAGATACTCTGCATAGGATGTTCTCTTGCCTGGATAGCTAACTGTGGTAAATTCAACTGTTTTTGAGCTTTCTAGAAGAAATACAGTTTTTCTATTTTTAAGCCAACTTCAGTTCAAGGCTTATACTTTCTTTTTTGCCTCCAGCTTTCTTGATCTAACATTATTTCCAATGGGTTCAATTAGAGGTTCTGGAAACTCCCCTTTAGTGGCATAGAAACAGGATGTCATCACTTGCTATTTTTTTTTTTACCTCAGGGTTAAAAATTTCTACAAGTTGAACTACAAAAATGAATGCCTACTATCAACTATCCAGTATACTAGCTAATATGAAACAGAACATCTTTCCAATGAGCATATGCAGATACTAGAGTCACAAAGCAGTGACTTGGGGGCATATATTCTACCCACAGGACAGCTCTCCTCCATGTCCCCCATTTTCAAAGAAGTGAGTGTATTGTATATTTCCTGGAAATTTCTGTGTTGTTATCCACCAGTGAGAGTAAACTGAGAGAAATGTAGTGATTGAAGACAAGGGTGCAGAGTGGGGTTGGATTTTTTTTTAATTTTTCTTTAATCTTTATTTTTGAGAGAGAGAGAGAGAGAGAGAGAGAGAGACATTGAGAGACAGAGAGAGATAGTGCGAGCAGGGGAGGGTCAGAGAGAGAGGGAGACACAGACTCTGAAGCAGGCTCCAGGCTTTGAGCTAGCTGTCAGCACAGAGCCTGATGCGGGGCTTGAACCCACGAACCGTGAGATCATGACCTGAGCTGAAGTCAGACGCTTAACCAGCTGAGCCACCCAGGCGCCCCGTTGGATTTTTTTTGTAATCAAGTAGTTTTAGATTGAATTTGCATCCATTAAAACCTGTTGCTTCCTACAGGCCAAATTCAAATTGGATAGCCACTTAGGTAGAACTAAAATCCCAGCATTTGGGTAAGTGACCTTGGGTGGAGTAAAGTTTTACCGTCTTCTTGGTGCCCTGGGGAGCAATTAAAACTCTAGAGATGACTGCTTGCAGTAAGGGCATGATTAGGAGTCACTGCCACCTGCCAGCGCCTGCCTTTGCAGCTTCTGGGGGGAGGGTGGTGGTGAGCTGTGTCTGTAGCAAGCTTCAGTGGGGTGACTCACCTCCTTTCCTGGATAGAAATAAATGATTGAGAAGGGATACCTCATTTTCTAAATATACAAAAATGTTGAAGAAAATTAGAAAAGGAGTCTTTCTGATGTCATCAATAGTGTCTAAAAGAAAAATCAGTGCTAACAGAAAAGGCTAGGTGCAAGTGGGAGAATTTCTATAAAAACTGCCAGGGTGATTGCTTGCTGGGAATTAGGAGTCCTAGTTCTAATCCTGGTTTTGGCCCACGAATTGCTGGAGGAGAGCCATTTAAACCCTCCAGAGTTTAATTTCTCCAGCTGGGAGTTGACGAAGCCCTAGCTTAATTGGATGAGCACAAATAAAGCAAATACGTAACTCCTATTAGGAGGTTTTGGATGGTCAGTGTCCATCAGGTAAATGTGCTCTCTCTCTCTCTCTCTGAAGACAAAGTTTACTAGGCACCTACTGTGAGTCATAATGGGGATACATTCATGGCTTTACATGTACTGTGCAGGCCTTCAGGATGAAGGCTGGCTCTTATACATAATCGATTATTCATGGCACAGTGATGGACTTAGTACACAATTATTTGTGGAACCAAATTGACTTTTGTCTAAATTATCTCATACGTAAGAAGGGAATGTTTTTCTTTTTTTTTTTTTCTGATGGTGGGTGAAGGGAATTCCATATAGTATCAGGCAGAGAAGGTCATAATTGGATCCTTATTGAAAGCAAGTTTTTTCCCCCTCCTTTGATGGCTAACAGGAGAAGTGTATTCTGCAGGCTCTTTCAGTATGTGGATTAGAACACTTAGATAACTAGCAAGGTGTTTCACTTTCAAGTTGCTCAATGACTGAAGCATATAGTGGGGTATGTAGTGCCGTGATATGTTATAAGTTACTGAATCACCTAGCAAGGAAATTATGTTTTTCAACACTACAGAATGGCAATTCAAGTCCGTTTCCTAATGAAATGATTGATGGCTCCTCTGTGAGATTGTTAGCATGAATTGGAAGAAGACCTGATTCTTTTTACTGAGTCCTAGTCCTAGCCCTTTCCTTTTCTCCTTTTGCAAGGGGCTGCCAAAGAGGTTAACTGATAACATCTACTTAGCTGCTATAGACTCAGCATGTTGTAGAGGTTGAAAATTTCCTCAGTGTCAAACTAGAGTATGACAATGGAAGGTCAAGGGTGGTTGGCTCTCAAGTGGCATCAGCATTACGTGGGAACTTGTTAAGTGCTAATCCTCACACCTCAGGCCTATTGAGTTAACAGTGTTAACTCAAAGTGTTAACGGGTGATTTAATTTGTTAATCACAAAAACACAAAGTGTTTTAACAGTTGATTCTGATACCTGCTAACATTTTGAAACCAACCATCTAGGATATTTAATGCTCAATTAACAACTAAGGGTTATTCTTTTTAGGTCCACTCTTATTTTGAAAATCAAAGATTGTTATTTATAATAATTTGTTCTGTACGAATATCTAAACTTTAATAACCTAAACTCAAGTTTCTTGTATCCTTAGCAACTCCAGAGCTATTACCTAGTAGGGCCTATCTGTCATTTCAGGTGGGGCAACTTCAGTTCACATCAGTAGCTTGCCTGAGCCCTGCTCCCTATAAAGTACACATGAGTAATACTAGTTCTTTCCTTCCAGGGTCTTACAATCTAGGGGGAGGGTATTTAAATTTATAAATGCATAAGATAAATGGAGAAAGGCAAAGCTAGGGAGGGAATAGTGGGGGGGAGCCTTAAACAGAAACACCTGTGCTCTGGGAGACTTATGTCTACAAGGGCCTGACCGAACTGAAGTCTCCATGCCATGGTGGGCAGGTTAGTTTGCCCAAGTCAAAGAGAGAGAGTCCCCTTTCTGTGCTTTTGTTTCCTTCTAAAATAATCTGAGGCAGGGCTAGAACTGTGATTTGAAAAGGCCCCTTGCTGATTTTGAGGGGTTAGGGGTTGGGGGTTGGAGGAAGCCAAAAAAGGGGAAACTCTGTGGCTTCTGCTACAGCCAGAAAGTTCTATTGTTTCTCTGTTTATATATCAGCCCTATATATAGATTTTGTTTGAAAAAGGGTTTCCACAGCTGAAGGGGGAAAAAAAACAACTTCTGAACTAGATGATCTCAGGTTTATTTCTGACCTCTGTAGTTCTATGGTCTCTACATCTTAAAGTCCTGGGTAGATTCACTGGTAGGGAGGGACACCTGGAATTCTTTGCAGGAAGTTGTAATGGAGTTCCAAGGCGAAATGATAAATATTCCTTTTACACATGGCTTCCATTTATCACTCAGTGGGATGGAAAGGGGAAAATTCAACATTCACTTTAAGAGGCATGTAGTTACCTTTTCTACTTTCTATCCTGACTTAAGAACAGAACACTTTTCTATGGCAGAATTTAAGTATAGGCCATTTTGGACTTGGACAAAGATTTCAACGTCCCAATGTTCAACAAAATCCAAATGATGCTAAGAGATTTTTTCTTCTCTTCAAGGTCTTATTGTTAAACAAAATTATACTCTTGGGTCTATATATGAATATACAATAACTGAAATTATGTTCTTTCCCTGATCTACGATATGTCTTGCTAGGCCTAAAAACATTACAATAAGGAGGAGGGTCCCATCCCCCCCGCCCCCCGAAACAGAAACCAAGAGAATAGTACTCAAATGACAAATGGGAAGTCTATAACTAGTTTGGACTGAAACTTTCATGCTTTACTTTATAGCAACTTACTGACTTAATTAAAAGCCCTTCCAATGGTCACTGTGGCTGCTTTTAAAGGAAGTTTAATAGTTTTATAAACAGAGTGTAACAAGCTCATTTATGGCAATTATGTGCAAGGATAACTGAGAATACTTAAAGCATCCTAACCGAGCCCCAGTCCAGGTCCCTTTGAAGTGAACCTCATAAGATTTAAAGTAATGGGTGACCTGGTGAATAAAACTGCAATTCACCACACCATAGCTCAAGGAATGAGTAGCCCAGTTACGACCTAAGGAGGTAATCAAGAAGATTAAAAAGGAACAAAGCTGGAAAGAAAGAACAAAGAATTGAAACTGCTCATTGCAACTGAAAAAGGCATTATAGAACTGAATCGCAAACATAAGATGTGATTGATCTGTTCCTGGGAATTCTTTTGTAAACTTGGAGGGTTTCAAACTCAATTAAGCTTTTGATTTTTAAAAATAATGATCACAAGGGAGGTGAAAAGATAAAACAAGGGAAACAGCATACCAGGCCAGAACAGGCTATTTCTGAAATATCAGTTACATTTGGATGCAAAATGTGCAAGTTCTCTGTTGTGAGAATGTCGTTTCTGAAGACGTTTTACTGCCATTGTGAAAGAATAGTGCATCTGAAAAGTTTTTGACCCTAAATGAGAATAAGCCAATGAAAACAAAATTCCCTACTCTCCACTGCCGCAAGATGCCCAAAAGCCTGTAAAAAGGGGTGTTACACTAAACCGTATTGCCCTTGCTCAAGGGAGCTAATTAAAGCCCCTGGAGAGATCTGTAGACTTCTAGCCAAACATCTGAGGACTTGACTTGCTCTCTGTGCTGTCCACCACAGAATATGTTCAAATTGCTGGAGTTTTGTCTGGTGTTAAATAGCCCAAGGACAGGGATGCTGCTTGAGAGACACCCACGGTCACAGTCACACCAGCCAAATCTGTTCGAGCGCCCGTGCCTTCCCAGAGAACAGAGGAGCATATGGAAGGGTTGGGCTCCTTGCCATCTGTCAAGGGTGGGCAGCGCTGCACATGCAATCCCAATTGGCACCAAGGCTTGGGAGATACGGATTTTCACAGTGAAGGGTCTGCTGGTCTCCGATAAGAACAATTTTCAAATGGGGAGAAGCCCCATAGCAGAAACCACCCTGTTCGCTTCTATTCACCCAAAGCTCTTGAGGGTCAAACTATGGACTTCGAAGGGATGAAGTCCATAGCTACTGCTCGGTTTTTACAGAGCTTGGACATTCATTCACTTGCTATATAATTCACTTGCTACATAACAATCACATTTACAGAACTGCTACCCAGTAACTCCCATTTAATTTCTAAGAACTTACACAGTGTAATTTTCTCCTCCGTGAGACTGAGCCCCAGTGTGTCACTCTCTTCCATTTCTGCTTGTGCTGCTAACGGGTAAAGCATGAAAATGGCAGTGGGGATTGTTTTTTATTAGGAAAGAAAGAATCCCAACTTTTTCAGAATCCCCCTTTATCACCCTGGAAATCTTAGCCCTTCTTCTGTCTTTGACTTGCATCTATAAATGACCAAAGAAATCATATAAAACATACAGTTTTTATAACCACGTTCTGTAAGGAAATTGTCATGGATGGCCCTATGAAGTTACAGTGATGGTTTCTATTAAAAGCTTGTCCAAATTAATCACTATGTACTTTGAAACTTATTAAGCAGGACGCCCTGAACGACTGTATTTCTGTTTCAGATGACCTGTTTAAGTTCTTTATATATTCTAACTCATCAAATCCTGATAGTAATTCTACAGTGTAGGTACTCTTTCCCTTTTCACAAATGAGGAAAGTGTAATGCAAAGAAATAAAGAAATTTATCTCAAGAAATGCAGATGGTAAGAGGTGGGGACAGGATGCCACTGAAAGAAAGCTGGCTCTGGAGTTTGGTGCTTGTAACCATTAGGCTTCACTCCCTCTCCGCTAATGGAGGCACTATGCTTGTGGAAGGGCGTGGAAACTAGGTGGTCCCCGTAGTTGTGCGTGCAGATGGAGGAGAGAGTGGGAAGGGTAGGAAAAAAGAATATAGGATACAATGGGTTGTTCCTTATTTCACATAAACGATAGTAAATTTCCCACAGAATAACTAGTCTCTATTTAAAAATGAGGAGTATGTGGGGTATCTGGGTGGCTCAGTCAGTTGAGTATCTGACTCTTGATTTAGGCTCAGGTCATGATCTCAGGGTGGTGAGATCAAGTCCTGTGTCCAGCTCTGCACTGGGCATGGAGCCTGCCTGAGCTTCTCTCCCTCTGCCCCTCTCCCCAACTCACATCACCTGTCTGTCTGTGTGTCTGTCTCTTTCAAATAAAAAATTAAAGAATGATGAGTTTGCATTAGAGGCTGAGGATCCGTGGGAAGGGGCTAGCAACATCTTGCCCTTGTACCAATGAACGAGATCTGAGGACCCTGGAGGTCAGTCTAAGAATGATGGCTACTTTCTTGTAAACCCTCATTGCTGGAAGAGTCCTCTAAAGCATGATATGTTATTTTACATCATGTTATGGAGTAGTGAGCTACACTGGCATTTATAAATATGTGAGTTTAAGTCTTTAGACACACTTGGCCGGTATCAAGGGTCTGTCCCGTCTCATTGTCATTTACTACTAAACTGCAACCTAAGTAAGATGAGACTTTGGCTCGACAATTGAACATACTCTGGGTTGTTCTTAATGTGGTGTTATATATGTAAGGATATACGGCAAATAATCTGCTAGAGTAATAATAATCCTCCTAATTTTGTGCAAATTGTATTTATGGGAAAGTCAGTATCCAAAGAAAACAATTGCACCAGTTTCCTCTGACAAGCTAAAGGATGGGATGGAGACAGAAGTGCTAGGATATTAACATTCTGGAAGATGAAGATGCTGCTTACACGTTTGCATCCCTTTGGCTCTTCCCAATCATCTCTATTCAAGCTGAGCTGTGAGACATACCATACCTGTTATTATCAGGCTCGTGGACTTAGCTGTGTGCTTTGTTGCTGTTCTAATATCGTGTCTGTTGCCATGAAAATGAAGCACGTCCAGACTCCATTTGAAATACACAAGCTGCATATAGTAGAAAGCAACCCACAGGCATAATTCCTGTTTTGAAGAATATAAATAAGTCATTTCACTTCTCTGAGTCTGTGTCTTCAGATGTGTCCCAGGTTTTTGTTAGTCTCTAACCGTTAGGTGGGGAGATGACTGGCTACATAGTAACCAACCAAACATTGGCATGAAAGGAGGTTAAGTGGCACCAGGCCGTTTGGGGGACTGGATCGCAGAACGGTGGTTTCAGAGCTAGAGGTGCACCCTGGTGAGGCCATCGAACAGGTGTCTCTGGAGCCTTTCTCCACACGCTTTCTCTGAAAGAGTGCTTTCTACCTATGTTGCAGCTCACTCCAGGAGCTGACATTCTGAAGAAAGACTACCCTCCCTGGGGGGACAGCGGCAGGATGAGCAGGGGAAAGGAGGGCACCATGTGGTTGTCTATTGCAGTAGACTAGGGTTATTAGTGATGAGGCCTCGAACCAGGCTGGCTGAGGGTGGAGGACCGGAAAGGAAGAGGCAGATGGAAGAAATACTGTGAAGCTGAATCAGGAGAAAGGTCAGGCTCAGGGAGAAATTGCCAACACTAGCAATGGGTATCTCAGGAAACTGTATGCAGTGTGGCCAGTGTAGGCACTGAACAGGGCTCTCGAGTTATGCACGGTTTGGATATACGAAGGGAAGAACAAAAAAAATCAGGTAATTTGTGACAGGCTCAATGAGTATTTTGCCAACGTAACATCTATGCCATATTGAAGATTCCTGGACATAAAGTTGATCAGCAAAAAAGATAGATAAGGCCTTGACCTTTCTCCAATTTTGCAGGCATCTTGAAGAATTCCTTGGTAGGCACTTTAAAATCCCTGTAGTTCACACAGCTCACATCCTTAGCTTTGTTTGCAGGTTGCTGTAGGTAAGTCTGTACTCCTTCCTTGGCAGTTAACATCCGCTGACGTTAACAAGGTGTTGCGTGTCAGAGCAGATCACTGTAAAAGCATCCATCAGGTGCAGACCACTGAGATTTCTGGTGAGTTTAGTTGGCAGGTAAGCCTGAAAGACTCGGTTGAGGTTAGAGTGTGTTGGGTTCACTGGATCGATAAGGAGGAAGCGGCCGATGGGTTTTGCTCGAGGGGACACCTTAGTTATGGTATTAGTGAGCTAATAGGGCAGTGGTGGGAAAATGGTAGGTTTCCTGAGTCATGCTATCAAACAGGAACCTGCTGAAAGCACTAGATACAAGGTGATAATGATTATAATAGCAGTAAGTGATTGAATGTTCTGACATCCCAAGCATTGTACTAACAGTAGTGAATCTCTATTCTCTCCCTTCATCCTTATAGCAATGCTATGAGTTCATCACTCACATTTTATAGAAGAGTAAACAGAGGCTCAGGAAATTTAGGGTACTTGCCTAAGGCCACGCAGCTAGTAAGTGACTAAGCTATCTTTGAACAAAGACCTGTCTGACTTCAAACCTATACTCTTAACCAGTAAACAAGAAATAAAGAAGAGCTAGTGCACGAAGCACTGTGAAGTAGAGGCACAGAAATCTGCCCGGGAGGTGAGTCACTGGCCTCAGAAAACAGAGCTTTCTTTTTACATCAATCACCTGGAATGTGAGAAAGAATTTAAAAATGCTTTGAGGCAGAACTAGTGGGATAGAATAGATCTGCCACAATAGTAGCTCTCACTATTTCTCTGCCGCATTAAAAGCCAGGCTACCAATAAAGCCTACAGAAATGACAGCGGATTTCTTTCAAGTCTTGTGCTGTACTACCATGGCACTTGGCATGCCCAGTTAATGCCTCATTTCTTCCCCAGAATATATTTGGTGCTGCTCATTGCCACATAGCTCATCCTTGAATTTCTCCCTGAGAGCTGTGAGGTCAATGTTTTTATTGTATTCGGCTTTCAGTTAGACCCTAGCACTTTCCCTTTTCATCCCACCCCACCCAAGAATCCATGTCCACGTACACCTCGACCAATGTCTACTGATGTAAAAGGTCTCGTTGACCAGAAAGCAATCAATAGCCACATCTTGTGTTAAGGAAGAAATCACTTCTTGTCAATTGCTTTCCCTTTCCAAGACAAAACATTGAATGCTACCTTCTGATTCACAGAAGTAATTTATGTTAGTTGTCCATGTTTCTCTGGCAAAAGTGAAACTTTGAGTGTTGGTAACTACTAGAGAGGAGTATTAGGTGTTTTTTTGCTTCTTCAACAACTGTTCCAACCATCAAAAATGTAACCTGTATGTTTCTAAAACTATAGTTGTGCTGTATTTATAATCACAATCTGGCAAAAGGGATTATTTAATTTCCTGGTATACTGATGCGATCTGGGATGATTGTAGAGCCCAAGAGAAGTAGAAAGCATGTGCCAGGAAGCATTCTTTCATGAGCCGCAAATGTAAAGAAAGAAAATTAAGCTAGGAACTCTAACACCTGGTTTATTGTTCTGGCTATGTCATTTCCTATCTGCGTTATACAGGAAAGATAATTCAGCACGCTGAATCAGTCTCCCCAGTTATAAAATGGGAAGTAAGAATTTATTTGAGAAAAATCATGAATATGTGTGTGCATACAAACACTGTTTCTCTGTGCCACCTGGTAAAATGACTCCCCGGGAAAACGTCACTGTGTGAGCATTGCAGGCGGTACTTAAGAAAGCATATGTGCGGGCCAAAGCACATGGACTTCCTAGTCTGCAGATCTAGGTTTGAAGTTAGGTTCTCTCAAATTTCCGTATGTGTGAATTTGTGAATGTTATTAAACTGGATGAATTTTTTGTTAAAAAATAAAAAAGGCAAGGGATGGTATTGCAAAGATGATCAATGTTGGTCCAACCACACTGTAAACTGTGAATATGTAAATGTCAGAATAAATAGAAAAACCCATGTAGGCTTTTCTTGGGAGTCATAGTTATACACATAAACACCTGTTGTTAACGAATTAAATAGGTCGTAGAGTCAATACCTCCTTGCTTAGTTTCTGAGCCCTGCTATGGGAATGAGCATGTTTTAAGCTTCTGCTCAGCATTGAAACAGTTCATCTTGATCAGTAAATTACAGTTAACTGTACCACACTCTACTTTGATGAGGGTAGGTGGCTTGGGGTCCTTGGAGGAAATACCTAGCACACAGCTGGACTTGAAATTCTGGAGTTCAGAAAAACGGTCTATTGAGAGAGCTAGGTTTGGAAATAAAGATAGCTTGCTTTTATTTACATTTTACATTTTGCTCGCTTGTTTTGCCTGCTTTTGTTCACAGTCTGAGATGATCTCTAAAATCATGAGTTGTAAATGGGAGTTTAAAATACATCATCCCTGAAGAAAGTGACCCAGTAGCATTACTTTACATAAACCCATTTTTTGTTGCATTTCTATTTAATAAGATTTCTGGGTGGTTTTTTTTGGGTTTTTTTTTTTATTACTTTTAAGATCCCCAAAAGCAGGTTATCTGAAAATGTGGAAACTGTATTTTGTACTGTCTCTACATTAACCCCAAGAATAGTGTGTTTATGCTAAGGAGTGCCCATCTGTCTCTAGCTTACACGTGAAGGCTGGCCGTTGGTTTTTTGACCTTGAGTAGTCCCTTTTAGGCTCTGCCTGTGACAGCTACAGCATTCCTACAGTTTGTCATAAATCAAATTTTAACCTGCTTTTTAAAGGCAAATGTAAAGGAAGAACAATATTAGAAAAATAACCACCCTTGTTTAAGAATTAAACCAGAGGACCACATAGGCCAATAGGGCTGATATGTTTAAAGCCCTCCATACTCAAGGACATATATACCTTGAGTAAAACCTAATTTGTTTTTAAAGCTAAAAGTACAGAGAAGAGGGAACTAATAAAGGTCAAGTTGATCTTCTGCATTAATTAGATTTGGGGGGACAAGGCAATCCAGGTAACTTTTGAATATGATGTTCAGGTTAAAGACTGAAAAGAAACAAAGACAAATTCATATATAATCATTATTAAAAAATCCATCTAAACAGTGTCAGTAAGTAGGTTTGTTTTTCTGCAGAGGCATGGGACAACAATGCAGAGAGCGCTCTCTGTGTTGGGGGATCGATCACATATGTAAGCACACAGGAAGCCATGTTTGTCACTGTTGGTGACACATGTCTCGGTGTCATAATGCAAGAGCCAACACGGTGGTACTGGATTGAAATCGGAGGTGACCCTAGAAACTAGGATCCCTCAACTTCAGCACTACTGACCTTCTGGGTCAGATAATGCTCTGTTGTAGAGGGCTTTCCTGTGCATTGTAGGGTATTTAGCAATATCTCTGGCTTCTATTTACCGGATGTGAGTAGTACCCTCTGCATCTTGATAACCAAAAATGTTTTTAGACATCGCTAAATGTGCCTAGGGGCAAAATCTCCCTGGTAGAGAATGGTTTGTCTAAGATAATGGTTAAGATCCAGATGTGTGTATATGTATGTATATACACGCACTTCCATGGACTTCCTAGGTCTAGTGAGAGGACTTGGAAATGATGACAGTGTAGTAGCAGTGAGTACATCTAACACCAAGGTCTTGGGTTCTGGATACCATCCTTGACTAAAAGGAACCCAGGATCCTGAGAGAAATGGCTTCTCTATCCTGCCCAGGGCTGGGGCTGGAAAAATACAAGATGATCCTGAAACATCTTGTTATATCAAAAAGTAAGGGAGAGCTCAGAAAAATGTTGGGGACATATCAAAGCATAGTTTGCTTGAAGGTGCTCCCTCTGACCAAATCTGGGGCAATGGGTTCAGAAAATTTAGGTAACACAATAGAGTACAGTAAGAATACAATGTTCACACTAAATAAGCTCTTTGGTATTCAGTAGAATATCAATGAGTGAATCTAGAAGTGATGATGATTCCATTATTAGAAGATCACATAGGCTGGTAATGATTCAGGCAAGAATATGGGCTCTAACACTAGTGGACAAAAATAGATGAATAACAGTATATTCATGGCTTAAAATTTTGGAAAACTAGTGGCTTGAATGAAGAGCATATATGACTGAATTCTTATATAAATATTTTTATTGAAAGGTTGAAAAAATCTAAATTATGGTATATTCCAGACTCAAATGAGCATATATAATTACATTTAGCATCAATGTCTGGCAAGATAAACATTTGTTGAATCAAATATTCATTAAGTATGACATATAGTTATTGCAGCAATAGAAGAATCATAAATGTGGTATATGAGGGAATCAGCCAGATGTGATTTTCTTAGTCTAAATAAATTTTTATCACATTAGCATAGAAATTTAAATGTTAGGCTTCTAGCTTAGGTCTACAACTTAGTTTTGATACTGAAAAAAATGGTCTGGTAATGGGAAAAAGAAGACAAAGTTGAATTATTTTATATTCAGTCTTTTAATATGAACTGTTAGAATAATAGGGATGCCAGCATCTGAAATTAAATAATACAAATTGTAAATGTGCATTGTACCTTAAGTCCTTAAGCAGTATGGATATATTTTTTAAAATGTAATATTAGAATAACTTTTTTAATGACTTGCACACCAGTAAAAACACTCCTCTTTAGTATAAAGTTTTCAAAAAGCTGAATGATCTGCTTTATGTGACTGCTTTACAAGTCAGAAGACCTTGCAGATTTATCGGCTTTGGGATTTTCCCCTCTTACATGCCTTGCTCCACCACTGACTGTTTCTCTACATTCTAAATTATCAGTTTAGGTTCCTCTGTGTGTGAACTTTTTGGATCTCCCTTTCCTTCCAACCTCATCCACATCGCATTTCCTTTTCTTTCTGGTGCCTGTGTGCACCATCTTTTATCTGTGTTTGTATCTAGCATAGCAAGAGGTTTGTGGAACAAATCTGACTATAAGGCACCCCTGCCGTTTTTTTGTTGTTAAGGAGCTAGGTGTCCAATACCATTGACTACCATTGGAACAAGGCCTTTGGACAACCCTTTGGCAGTTAAGTTGTTGCCATGTTGATACACGTAAGAATTTCTCCATGAAGGAGCATTTGAATGTAGAGATGTATTTTTCACATAGTTATTAGGTTGAAAGTTCGTTATGTACCATAAAAATATTCCTAAAGAGGCAGGAAATGAGGTTGGAATTAAGTGTTCTCATTTATTAATTATCAAAAAATGAGTGAAATAAAGACATGTACTATTATTAATAACTTGAAAAAGGAGAATTGCCTTATATAGAGATCTTACTATATGCTAGACATGGTACCAAGTACTTCAGGTTCATTAGCTCATTGAACTTCAGCAAAGCCATGAAGCAAGTACAATTATCCCCCCACTTCAGATGCAGACATTGAGCTACAGAGAACTTTTTAATAAATTTTTTTTAAGAGTGAGCACAGTGGGGGAGAGGGGCAGAGGGAGGGAGTGAGGGAGGGAGGGAGGGAGAGGATGAGTATCTTAAACAGGTCCACTCTCAGCGGGGAGCCTGGTGTAGGGCTTGATCCTACCACCCTGGGATCATGACCTGAGCCAAAATCAAGAGTCAGGTGCTCAACCAGCTGAGCCACACAGATACCCCAAAGTAACAGTAAGAAAAGCTGGTACATCATGAAACTTGGATAAATAAAGACCTCTTGCTTGCTCCAGAGTGCAGACCCTCACTGGCTTTACTCAGTTTACATTATGATTTCCACACACAATTTTCCTTTCTTGTTCTTTTGGATGATTCCATTTCTATGCCCCTCTTTTTATTTTTTCTAAACTGAAGAATAGTCAACACACAACACTTTATTAATTTTAGTTGTAAAACATAGTGACTTTACACAGGGTTATGCTATGCTCACCACAAGTGAGCTAGCATCTGTCACCATATAATGCTATTACAATACCATTGACTATATTCCCTGTGCTCTACCTTTCATCCCTGTGACTTATTCACTCCATAACTGGAAGCCAGTACCTCCCACCCCCTTTCACCTATTTTGCCCATTCCCCTACCTTCCCTCTAGCAACCACAAGTTTGTTCTCTGTGTTGGGTCTGTTTCTGCCTAATTCATTCATTTTGGTTTTAAAAGATTCCACATGTAAGTGAAATCTTACAGTATTTGTCTTTCTCTGGTATTTGTCTTTCTCTGACAAATTTAGTACCCTAGCTTAGTGGCCCTCTAGTGCCCTATAGGTCCATACAGGTTGTCGCAAATGGCAAGATCTCCTTTTTATGGCTGTACAATACTCCCTTTATATATCTCTTCTTTATCCATTCATCTATTAATGCATTCTTGGGTTGCTTCCATATGTTGGCAATTGGAAATAATGTAATAAATATAGAAGTGTATGTATGTTTTCACTGGGTAAATACCCAGCAGTGAAATTATTGGATTGTATAGTACTTCTATTTTTAATTTTTGAAGGAAACTCCATTCTGTTTTCCTCAGTGTCTGCACCAATTTACATTCCAACCAGCAGTACATGAGGATTCCTTTTTCTTCACATCCTCATTAACCCTTTTTATTTTTTATTTTTTGATGCTAACCATCCTAATAATTAGGTGATGGATATCTTATTGTGGTTTTGATTAGCATATCCCTCATAATTAATGGTGTTCAGCATCTTTTCATGTATCTGATGAACACTTGTTTATCTTATTTGGAAAAATGTCTTTTTAGGTCTATGGTCCATTTTTTAACCAGATTATTATTATTTTTTTTTTGGTGTTGAAATGTATCAGTTCTTTCTCTATATTTTAGATATTAACCATTTATCAGATACATTCATTGCAAATATCTTCTCCGATTCAATAGTTTGTCATTTCATTTTGTCGGTTTCCTTTGCTATGTAAAGGCTTTCTGTTTTGGTGTAGTCCCAATAGTTTATTTTTGCTCGTGTTGTCCTTTCCTTAGGAGACCCATCGAGAAAAATGTTTCTATGGCTAATGCAGAGAGATTACTGCATATGTTTTTCTTCTAGAAGTTTCATAGTTTCAGGTTTCACATCAGGTATTTAACCTATTTTGACATTATTTTTGCATATGGTGTAAAAAAGTGGTCCAGTTTCATTCTTTTACATGTAGCTGTACAGTTTTCTCAGCATCATTTATTGGAGAAGACTGTCTTTTTCTCCACTGTAGATCACTGTAGATAAGCTGACCATATACGTGTGGGCTTATTTCTGGGTTCTCTGTTCTATTTCATTGATCTATTCCATGTATTTTTGTGCCAGTGTTGTACTTTTCTGATTATGATCGTCTCGTTAGTATCACATTCCATATTTCAAGATAAACTAACAGCTTTGTTCTTCTCAAGATTGCTTTGGCTACTCAGGGTCTTTTGTAGTTCTATAGAAATTTTAGAATTACTATTTTCTGTAAAAAAATATTGGTATTTGATACTATATTGAATAAAAGTGGTGAGAGTGAACATCCTTGTCTTGTTTCTGATCTTAGAGAAAAAGCTTGTTTTTTTCTACCATTGAGTATGTTAGATGTTGAATTTTCATATATGGCCTTTATTATGTTCTCTCTCAACCTACTTTGTTTTAAGTTTTTATCATGAATGGATTTTGAATCTTGTCAAATGCTTCTTCTGTATCTATCGAGGTAGACATAGGATTTTTATCTTTCATTTTGTTAATGTGTTGTATTGATGATATTAAGCCATTCTTGCATCTCCAGAATAAATCTCACTTGATCATGGTGAATGACCCTTTATTGTTGAATGTAGTTTGCTAATATTTTGTTGAGAATTTTTGAATCCATGTTAATCAAGGATATTGACCCATGGTTGGTTGGTTGGTCCATCTGTCTTTTTTCTCCTGTTGTGTTTTTGTCTGGTTTTAGTATGAGGGTACTGCTGGCCTCACAGAATTTACTTGAAAGATTTGTTTCTTCTAATTTTTGGAAGAGTTTGAGGAGAATGGGTATTAACTCATTTAAATGTTTGGTCGAATTCATCTGTGAAGCCATCTCGTTCTGGACTTCTGTTTTTTGGGAGTTTTTTGATTATCAACTCATGTTTGTTACTAGTAATCAGTTCAAATATTTCTTCCTTATTCACTTTTTGAAGATTGCACATTTCTAGGAATTCATCCATATCTTTTCAAGGTTGTTAAATTTCTTGGTTGTAAGAGACAAGAAATATTATATGCTGATAGTACAGAGATACAAAGGATTTTTCCTTTTTTGAAATTTCTGATCTTATTTATTTGGGTCCTTTATTTTCTTAAGGAGTATGGCTAAAAGTCATCAATTTTATTTACCTTTTTAAAGAACTAGCTCTTGGTTTATTGATCTTTTCTATTTTCTTTGTCTCTTTATTTCTGCTTTACTGTGTATTTCCTTCCATCTATTTACTTTGTGTCTTGGTGGTTCTTTTTGTTAATCTTTTAGGTTTAAGGTTAGTTTGAGATTTTTATTGTGTTTTGTTGTTGTTGTTTTGAGGCCTGTCTTGCTATAAATCTCCCTTTAGAACAGTTTTTAATGTAGCCCAAAGATTTTGGACTGTTGACTTTTCATGTTCATCTGCTCCACATTAAGAAAAAAAAATGTTTTCTTTGATTTTTGTTGTTGTTGTTGTTGACCCACTGGTTCTTGAGTGCATGGTTTTTCATCTCCATTGGTTATGTGTTTTTTTTCTTATTACAAGATTTCTAGTTTCATACCATTGTGACTGGGAAAGATGCTTGATATGATTTCAGTCTTAAATTTCTTGAGACTTGTTTTATGGCCTAGCATGTAGTCTATTCTGGTGTATGTTCCATCTGCACTTGAAAAAAAATGTGTATTCTAGGGAGCCTGGGTGGCTCAGTCAGTTAAGTGTCTGATTCTTGATTTTGGCTCAGACCATGATCTCACGGTTCGTGGGTTTGAGCCCCAGATTGGGCTCTGTGCTGAAAGCATTGAGACTGCTTGAAATTCTCTCTCTATGCCACTCCTCTGTGCTCACATGCATATTCTCTCTCTCTCTCTCTCTCTCTCAAAATAAATAAACTTTAGAAAAGGCTGTGTATTCTGTTGCTTTTGGATGAACGGTTCTGTATATGTCTATTAAGTCCATCTGGCCTAATGTGTTGTTCAAAGATACTGTTTCCTTCTAGATTGTCTACCTGAATGATTTATCTATTGATGTAAGTGGGTGTAGAAGTTCACATTATTGTGTTACTTTTGATTTCTCCCTTTGTTTAATATTTGCTTTAAGAGTTCCAATATTAGGTGCACATGTACTTGTTGTGTCCTCATTTTGGGTTGATCCCTTTATTATGTAATGCGCTTCTTTGTCTCTTGTCCCAGTCCTATTTTAAAGCCTATTTGTCTGATAGAAGAACTATTATCCTGGCTCCCTCCACTCCCCCACAGCTTCCTTTGCATGGACTATTTTTTCCATTCTTTACTTTTAGTCTCTGTGTGTGTTTAGGTTGGAAGTGAGTCTCTTGCAGGCACATAAACAGGTCTTTTTGGTTTTAAATCTATTCTATCACCCTATGTCTTTTGATTGGAGCATTTAGACCATTTACACTTAAAGTAATTATTAATAGGTATGTACTTCTTGCCATTTTGTTCATTGTTTTCAGGTTGCTTTTGTATATGATTTCATTTTTAGATAGAAGGAACTTAAGAGTAAAGTAATGTCGTTCACTTAATCCCTCTAAATTGGACATGGCAGTCTGAGATTACCAGGGCATAGATAGCATATTATCCCCATGGATTTATAAATGAATTTGAAATAAATGGACAAAGCAAATCTCAGTCTTGACTATCTCAGCAATAGCTTAGGGTCATTGCATCTGTGTCAGAAGAGAGGAGCCCCTCGTGTGGCCAAGAAGTGTGGTTCATCTAAATTGAAGCAGAAAACCACAAATGTAGCTAAGTGTGAACACTGATGAGAAAATTGGGACATGGTCTCAAAACTGCCTCTTCTTACAACGTTTAGAGGCAGTGAGGGGCCCTGCTGCGTATCACTTGGAGGCGATCTCCCAGAACTACACAGTCTCAAGTGTGTGCTGAGAAATGGTTCCCTACATTCTTCCCTGGGACAGATGCAGCCACATGAACATTTTTTTTTATCCCTAGGCTGTATTTTAGCAGAAGCAACAATTTACAGGCTGTTTTTCTCTACTGGACTATAAGTTCTATGCTATAGATTCTTGTTGTGTACCCATATGTGTACCCATAGTAAAACTGCCTTATTGTGTTCATCAAAGTTTCTTTTACAAAAAGAAAACATTTAGCTGTTGGTAAGGAGGGCTCCGTGAGAGCCTGGGGTGCGACAGTGGTTTAAAACAACAAAAGAAAATGGACTGGGAGAGCCGAAGGTAACGGGGTACAGAAAAGTGCAGGGGAGACCCAAATTATGCACCTCTTAATGACTTAGAATACTTTCCAGAGGCTTAATAATATCTCTCCCCAGAAAAGTGGTAAAGAGTTTTAAGGACAATAATACTAAATCAGGGCAGGGCAGTGTTACCTGAATTCAACTGTAACACTAAGTTTTTCAGAAAGTTAGAGGCATAACGGAATATCAACAGAGGTATATTTAACTGACAAAGACTCACATCTTTGGACCACATATGTGCAGATGAGGAATATACAGCATATGACAGAGTAAAAGGGAGAAGATGAGAGATCAGGCTTCATGACTCCAGCCTCCAGCTCCCTCTCATGGTAAAGACAATTTCCATAGAGCAAATCTCCAGAAACTCTGAGTCAAGTTCAGAGTCCCCAGCACAGCTGACCATGCCTCCTGCTTCTGACTCTAGTTGACCTCCTGCCCCATCTCCTCGTCCTTCCCCTCCTAACTCTAAGCATCTAATCTGAACTGAAAACTTTGCTTCTTTGCTGTACTATAGCTCCCTTACTGAATTCTTGTTCCAGAAACATTGCTCCTTCCCTTTTCCTTTCCTTAGCAGTCACTCATTGACTTAGACTTAGAATCATCCCTTCCTCCAGGAAGCCTTCTCTTTGCTACCCCTGAAGTCTGGTTAGTGACCCCTCCCATATATCCCTGTGCTTGAACTACTATGCTGCAATGCCCTTTTTTATGTATCTATATTCACCCTCTTAATAATAGTAATACTCATCTTGATGCTAACACAATACAAATAGTATCACTAATAGTAAAACAAATACTAAGCTAGTAGTTAAGAACTAACAAGTATACTTTTACTTTCAGCACCAGCACAGAGTTGGGAATATCTAAGTGTTCTAAGTATTAATGGAATGAAATAAGGATCCCAATTCAGACAAGCATTTAAGTCTGGGACTATATACTAAAGTCTTAAAAGGCAAACTTGTTTATTGCTTTTCTTAATACCAAAGCAATCTGTGTATGCTACAGAAAAATTAAGAAGCTGTTAAGCAGAACAAAATAATAAATTTATAATTTTACCATGCATAGACAATCAGTTATTACATGTTAATACATGTTAAAACACTTCAAGTTTTTGTAAGCTCCTTTTCCCAAGAATGGCAATCCTGACCGTCTTTGTATCATAATAGAAAGGTGATCTGCAACGCCATAGGTAGGTTTGAATATCTTGTACGATAATATTTTTAGTCAAATCTCTATTGAATATTTAGATAATTCTTACTTTTTGCCTTTATAAATGATAGTGTGAGAAATGTTCTATAAATAAGTATTTGTGCATGCTCTATATTTTTCTTAGAATAAATTCCCTACTGGTGGAATTACTGCACCAAAGTATACATGAACATTTCTGAAGTTTGTGATCTTGTAAGATGAACTGGTAGATCATACTATGGAAGGATCGATTGAGTGTTGGGCTGATCCTCTGGCCAATATTGGGCACTGTCTTAGAATGAACAGAAAGCAAGCTTTGCCAATTCAGTGTGGGGGGGAGTATGTTTTATTATTTAAATTTATATGTGATTTTTATTGAGGATAATTTGTATGCTTTGTGGGCCACATGAACTTCCTCTTTGTGAATGATCTGCCATGAACACCGTTTTCCTGTAGAAAGTTTTATTTTAATGACAAGAATGACAAGTTGTTGCAGAGTTACCTTGTGCCTGGCACTGTGCTGAGCCCACTGCTGTCACATACACAGCACAGTTTTCCCAGGAGGCTCATATTTTAAAATACTCTCCTAATGAAATCATCACTCCTATTTCTTGTGGCAGTTTTTGGAGCAGTCTGTTTTAGACGTCTGCATTAGTTCATTTTTAGCATTTAACATCTTGAGTGGGGGACTGAGGCTCAGAGCTTGTGTAGGCTGCCCCTGAGGTTTTTTTTTTTTTTCCCCCAGCTCCAAACATGTCCTTCATTAGAAAGGACCCAGCCTGACAGGGTGTCCACGTGGTCACTGCCCTGGATGCTCTGGCATGTGACTCTTGGTGGTAACCTCAGAATTATGTCTCTGGCTACTTGGTGTGCATTCCTCTGTGTCTGCTCTTTCCATGGATCCCAAAGGGACAGGATCACAAGAGTAGGCATGATGAGCTGATAATGATGCCACTTTTTGGTGACATTAAATTGTGCGTTAAGAATGGTTTAGGGAGCTCTTGGGCTTTTATCCTAGCACCTGTAGGAAACCATATCAAAATCAAGGAAGAAGAGCAATGACCCACTGGCCCTTGAAATATCACGAGACAGAGGTTTCCTTTTTTGGTTTTGGAAACTGTCCACCCTATTGCCATGGTTATGTGAAAGCTGGTCTAAAATGGCCCCTATGTTAGCTTCTTGGCAGGGGCCTAACAACTACATTCACCACCATTTTCTCTGCTGTCTGGCCCATTTTCTCCCCTAAGAAGGCCCTAAGGACATAGTATGGCTTCTGGGTACAGACACTGTGACAAGCTAAAGGTTGGGCTAGTCCCATGAACTGCTTCCTGCCACTATCAGCTCACTCACTGAGGCCTGTCTTGGTGGCAAAAGTACTGTTGCCTGTGCTCCCCTCAGATTCATGCTGGTATCCTCCTGGTAGTTACTGACTTTCCTTGCATAGGAAAGCAAGATGCAAACTTTGGGCTTCACAGTTCGGGTTGAAATAGGCAACAGCAGTTCTTCCATCTGCTTTGGTTCTGGCCCCATAGGTGGATGGAACCCAAAAGGAGTTCTTCATGTAGTCTTACCCTGTTCACTCAGTTCTAAGCTGGAAAGGAGGAGCCATTGGCTTCCTTCCTGGGCACATGCCCTTCTCCAGCATTGGAGGTGAGGGTCAGAGCTGGACAATGGCCACACAGTAGTTGTTAAATTTGAATGTGATTGTGGAATGAATTGGGTACCTGTTGAAATTTAGATTTGTGGGTCCCATTCCCCTTTGACCTAATGGAACAGGGTAGGAAGGGCCTGGGGGTCTGTGTTAATAATTAATTACAGGAAACTCTAAACTAGCACATCTGAAATTTGGGAAGCAAGGACTGGGGTCAGAATTGGGACATGAACTTGGCCCAGTGGGAATAATCTAAACATGCATCACTTTCAATGTCTCCCTTCCCACAAACCTCAACAAGCAGTTTGTGTCACTTTTGGACAGAGGATTATCTTTCAAAATGTAAAGTAATTATGGCAATAATTAATTGCACTTAAAGAATATTTTTTTGCAAGTATAGACTATCAATACAACATATGAAAGGCATTTAGGAGTTCACATTTTGTTTCCTACATCATCTTGGCCTTCACTGTGACCATTTCCTCTTTGAGCGATGGCAGGATGGATTCATCTGCCCCCCTCTGGCTTACAAGCCCTTGGAGTGCACTCTGGTCTCTGAGCATTCCCTCCCATCTTGCTGCTCCGATTGCTTCCTTAAATGCATATCTCTCTGAAGGAGACCTGCTGCGGCAGACCCCAAACACCCACAGGCCTGGTTATAGAAGTAGAAATGTTGCATCAGAGTGCCCAGAATGCACTTAACCAGTCTAAGAAGGCTTCTTCCTAACTCACAGGTAGTTAAATCTAAGGAGATCTGGCATGTCCCTGTACTTTCGGGAAGGACCATTTGAAAGCCATTGGGCAGATGGAGGTTGTCCCAGCAGCTTGAGGTGGGTAGGTGAGTGAGTGGATACATCCTAAACCAACGAATTCATGATATCCCACCTCCCACCGATTGTGGGGTCAAAAAGTCTGCCTCCATTTTTGCCTCCTCTGCAGGTCTAGCCAATAACAACAAAGAGAGCCTCCTAGGCATCTCCAAATGCTCAGTGACAGGTGGGAACAACCCTCCCTCTCCCAAAGATTTCTGCTAGAATGAAGCAGTGGTACTGGCCTCTAATATGGAAAGCTGCAGAAATACCCTTGGGAAGAGCTCAGGCCCTGCTCACCAGCAGATGGCAAATCCCCACCTCTTAGGATTCCCAAAGGGTTCGAGAAGTGTGGCTGACAAGGAAGTCAAAGTATGGGATGTGACAAGGGTGGCAGGGATTGAGTCACATTTGGAGAGGACATGTCATCTCTGCTCAGAATACATCATGAAGAAAAATGGAACCAAGGGCACAACTGGAACATGTATAGGACCAATGAACAAAAGGACTTTAGCCTTGGCTTTCCCTATCCCTAAATTCCCATTCCATATCCATTTGACCATTTGATGCTAGGCACTCAATGGCCAAAAATAAAAAACATATAAATCAATGGTACAGGTCACTAGGGGGGGAAAAAGATTCAGTTTCAAGAGCATGCACTTGGTGTGTAGTGTGGTAAGTCAGGTAAGGCAAGTTGGGCCCAGCCAGATTTCTACTGGAACATTCAAAACGGAGATGGGTGATAGGGGTAAGGAGAAGAGGACGGAGTTGGGGATTCAGCTTGCTGTGTAGGTGGGCTTTACAATCTCTGGATGATGAATGGGAAACATTTGACCTTGGGGTTGGGGTGGGTTTAAGATAGTAGATCAGTGGGTGAGGCACAGCACTTCAGAATGCTTTCATTTATGCAACTAATATTCTAAGACTCAAGTTCTCTATTTTCAGAGGCTGTATCCTTTATCACTCCACCTCTTGTTGCTCTGGAGAGCACTCACTGAGCTCAGAGCTGAGGATAAAATGAGAGGAAAATACAATGGCCTCTGTCTTCTTTCTAACTTATAGTCTGGTGAGGGAAATGGACATGAATAAAATCAGCAAACACAAACAGCAAAGTCACAATTTACAATCATAGTGTAGGTGGCAGAAATACAATCTTCTGTTTTTCCATACCTGAACTCCATTTGTTCTCAAGACCCCATTTCTGCTAAGGAGTTGGAGTCTTTCTGATAATCTCAAAGAAAGAAGTCAATTTAGAAATCAAGTTTAATTCAAAGTTTAAACTCTATTCTGTTAAAGTGGAAAGGATCTCCTCCACTCTTTCTACATTTGCTTCTGGAAGCAGAGAAAATGATAGCAGGGCATGGCCCCAGCCAGAGGCTTGCTCCTTCTGTCTGATTATTGTTCTCTTTCTGAAAGCCTGATTCTCCTGGTCCTTGGCTACTGGACTTAATCACAGCCTGTTCACCCTGTGTCAAGTCCCCCCTGAGAGAGGACCTGACGACTTTGTGTGGAAGCTCCTTTATCATATCTCAATTGGTTTGGAACCTGATCTCTTGTTCAGACAGAATTGAGGGACACATGAAGGAGCAGGCTATAGAAGGGAAGATGATACAATATTTTCCAGGGGCCATAATTATAGAGAAAAGCTGATAGACCCATTACATTGATAGTCTTTTAAAAAGAGATGCCACTTCAGATAGCTGTGAAATTAGGTGATTAACTAGTTGTTACTTAACCTTCTAATTTCTGTATAAGTCTAATTACATGAAACAGAAGTTGGTGTTTTGATTTTTTTACTTTGAATTTCTGTTTGCAGTGTCATTGTAACTACTGTAGTGTAAATGATGGAAAATAATTGCATATGTTAAAAAAATAAAAAAATAAGAGATGGTATCTTCATAGTATTCCAAAACTGTCTCCAATAGACCCACTGGTCTGAAGACCATGGGCTGCTGAGTTCTTGGTCACATGAAGTTATTAAAAGCAGTTGAGTGAGCTCCTAAAATTATGGATGTGACCTATGCATTACCCCAGGCAGGGAGCAGCCATGCAGGAAGGACCCTCTCTCTGGATTAGTTATGCTAGCTAAGTGTTATTCTTATTTAGTGACTTTGCCTAGTCACTTAAAAATGGAACTGCATTTACTAAAAAAGAGGTAGTGACAAAGTACAGGAATTTCTGTTGTAGTTCACTCATTTGAATTAGTGATAATGTCTGTCATGCTATAAAAGCAGATTGCAGTTGTATGAATTTCCCTAAAGGTTCTGGGCCTGAACGAAATGCTTTCAAGGTCTATATACAGGAAACAAGCCAGTCAGCTCCCTGGAAAGAGGAGATCCTCTAGGGGAGAATCACAAAGTAAAAATTATTTAAATTCATGGTCACTGACTCCTTCATTCCTCTATTCATTCAATACATGTGTAAATAATCTAGAGGCATCTACCCTATGTTGGTGAAGATGGCTGGTCAATAGTTAGAATGCTAGGCATTATAGAAAAGGGGTATTATCTGTCCTCAGAAAACCTAGAGAATTACTGGAAACATAAGATTTACATATAAAGTAAAAATTTTAGAGTTAGAAGTAATATCAGGCACTAGTACAAAAGATTTCTTGTGCTGTCTGAATTATGAGTTAGTGCCAAATAAAGAGGTCAGGGAGAGGCAAATGGTAGGTTGTTTGGGATGTAGTCAGGGCTGGTACAAAGTAGAGCTATGAGGAGGGGTACAGTTTGGGTAGACAGCGAAGAGGCAATGTGTTCATGGAGCAGTAACTAGGTAAGCCTTGCTAGAGAGAAGGGCGGGTACTATTTTTTTTTTTTTTAAAGAAGCATGAAACAGAATGAGGATTCAGAAAAAGTTGTTCTGAACTCAAAACTCTATTTCATTCCTGAGAGTCATGCATTTTTCCCCAAGGGGCTTAATCTTGTTGAGCCTCAGATTATTTTTAATCTTTGAAAATGGTACCAAAAAAACTAATAGTTACTATAATGACTGTAAGAAAAAATACATACATACCTGGTATACAGTAGGCCCTCAGTAAGTGCTATTTCCTTTTTCTTTAATAGTTTATAAAACACTCTATAGATACTATCTCATGCGATCCTTATTACAAGCTTCTGAGATGGATGAAGCAGGTATACCCTCATTTTATAGCTACTACAAGCTTGTGAGATGGATGAAGTAGGTATAAAGCAAGTATACCCTCATTTTATAGGCACTAGGGGATATCTACTATGCCACTCCTCCTTAGGGAAATAGAGATGAAACAGTATGCTATGCTTAGCTCAAACATAGACTTGAGGATTAGTTAAGGTGTTGGGGTTTTAATTCAATAGGTAATAGGATTTCACTGAACGTTGTAAAACAGAAATGGAATAGCAGTATTTGGGGGAGGTATATCTGGGAGTAGTGGGCAAAATGAATTGAGAAGCACTTATTCAAGGGTGACTCAAGCAACTGTCTTGGTATTTGTTGTTGCTTGTAGGAGTAACAGGTTACCACATCCAAGGATGGGCAGATGACCTAGTTTCGACATTTCCTCATATCAACAAGACAGGTGCAGTGGTCTGTCTTCTGCTCCTGCCTACTTTTTCAAAGCAAAAATGGTGTTAATAACAGTAATGCAAATAACATAATAGCTACCAGGTCTGAGTACGAGTGGGGTATTAGAACTGTGTATATATGATAAACCATTGCAGATGAGGATAGTCATGATCAGAGAGGTTTGATAACTTATTTAGGGTCACACAGCAAGTGCTAGAACAAAGATTTGAACCCAGATCTCATTCCAAAGTCCAATACTTTTCCATCCTACCATTTTTCCCTTCAGGGTTTGGGAGGTTGTCTTTTGCCAAAGAAAATATTTATTCATACAAACCCTGTATAAGGGTCAAACCTTTAACATTGGCTTTAGAAACTTCCAATGAGAGACTTAACCAGCCTGTAATACATAGTTCTCCTCCTGGAGTTATCCTGGGCTTATCTTCTAAAGGTCAAACTGCTGTCTTACAGATGGGGTTAGAACCTGGACCACTCAGCCTCACTAGGCACCTCTTACCACTTTCCTTGTGCAAGTCCAGTCTCTACATTGACTTTAGACATGTCCAAACCCTGTTCTCATCCTGACATGAATGTGCTGAAAGCCTTCAGTTCTGTGTGCTGTCCCTGTATGAAAGCTTCTGTGATCCAACCTGTGCCTCTCTCTCTGCTTTACTCTTGTTCTAAAGTTTTCATCTTAGAGACCTGTGCATTGTGGTTTGCCCCCAATGATCCTGTCATTTCTGGTTGGTGCTGAGCCTTTCCTTTCTTATCCCATTGTTTTTCACTTGCCTACTTACCCCTTGTTCCAGGCTGGGTGCTGCCTCCCCCAAGTGCCTCTATTATTCCTAACGCATTTTGCTATATTCAAATCGGGGTCTATTCCTGTCTATTAGATTGTGAAAGCCTTGAGAAAGGGCCCTGTCATCTATCTGACAACTCTTGCAAAATTTCTGGTCAACAGTAAGGGTTTACATATGATGTTTGAGTGAATGAATATAGGAATGAATGAATAGATGCTCTTGGAATGCTGAAACCTTTGTGGAATGCTGTTTAATATGTATAAAACTATTCACAATTTGGAGACAAATATGGGGTATGTGGCAATTGTTAGATTATCCAAGTGCAGAGAACTAGGAATGATGGCCCCCAACTGAGAAGTTCTAACCTGGAACGAGCCCAATGTCCATTGACTGATGAATGGATAAAGAAGATGTGGTATCTACAATGGAGTACTACTTGGTGATGAAAAAGAATGAAATTTTTCCATTTGCAACAATGTGGATGGAACTGGAGGGTATTATGCTAAGCGAAATTAGTCAGAGAAAGACAGATACCATATGATTTCACACATATGTGGAATTTGAGAAATTCCATGGATGAACATAGGGGAAGGGAAGGAAAAATAAGATAAAAACAGAAGGAGGCACCTTTTAATGAGGGGAAGAGCACTGGGTGTTGTATGGAAAACAATTTGACAATAAAATATTATGGAAAAAAAATAATAAACACTTAAAAAAAACAGGAGGCAAACCACAAGAGACTCTTAAATACAGAGAACAAAGTGAGGGTAGATGGGGGTGGGGGAGATGAGTTAAATGTGTGACAGGCATTAAGGAGGGCACTTTTCAGGATGAGCACTGGGTATCCTATGTAAGAGATGAATCCCTGAGTTCTACTCCTGAAGCCAAGACTACATAGTATGTTAAGTAACTTGAATATAAATAAAAAGAAAAAATACCCAAAAGAAGGTGGATGGAGGGAGAAAGATTCCATTTGCATGGTATTTGAAGTCAGTCATCTCTGACACATGAGCTACATGCCTCAGCACTTACTAAAAACAAGTTTTCAGGGAAATCATGGAGGGAGCACACAGAGATCTGAATGGAGAGAATGAGTTCTGAATGGAGGCTGAAACCTGGATAGGTCCTGGAGGGACCAGCTTCTGAAAGAATGTGGGGAGGAAGTGAAGTGGATGCTCTAGACTGCATTACTTTCAGGTCAGTATTGTGCATTTTGTTGCAACCCTTGCCTATAGAATATGACAATTTGCACATCTAGAATTGAGCCACCTAATCCTTTCGCCTCTCAGAGACACAGTGCTAGATCAGAAGTAGCCAAAACAAGTGTAGCCCCAAATTCATGCATTAACATGCCTTTCACTCCTAGGAGGCCCCCAGAGACTCTTAGAGCCAATTTATCTGTGTTTTCCATGTGATTATAGAAAGGGATAGGCACATGTTACCATGGCAAAGGATGAGTGCATTTGAGCCAGACTGTATTCATTCTAATCTGGCTCTGACATTTATCAGCTTAGTCACTGTGTACAAGCTTTTATATTCTGTGTCTCATTACCTGAAATGTACAGTGGAAAGAATAATAGACCATAACAGATAGGGCTGTTGTGAGAATGAAGACATGGGGTAGACATTGGCTATTATAAAATGTGGTCATCTAGCTTCTAAGCTCAGAGTGGAGTAGAAACCGGGAATAAGATAATGCTACTAAGTAAGATGTGTTGACAGCAGAGTCAGCTGAGGTCTTGGCAGCAATGGGGGCATCAGACAAAACACTTAAAAAGGTCAATACTTTGGGGGCCCCAAAATGGAAAAGATGAAAAAGTGTGCTGTCTTCTTGGATCTTTCAGTCTGACCAGGAAGCTGGACATTTAGCAAATGAATATAGAATGTCAGCTATAATAGGTGGTTAGAAGGGAAATGAAGCAGAGCATGAAGAAAGTGGAGGAGGGGGTCATAGAAAGCCTCTCTGAGCAGAAGTCTGATCTGAGACCTAAAGGATGTGAGGAAGTGGCTATGAAAGTCTGGAGAACATTCTAGACTAGAGGGAATAGAGAATACCAGGCAAGGAGCCTTGTTGTGCCTGGTGGGCATTCAGACATTGGAACAAAATTTCCACGAGGCAGGCCTATTCTATCCCATGTACCTAGGAGAATGTTGGACACCTAATATTTAATAAATTAATGTTTTCTTAAGGATAATTCAAGGAATGCAGTGTAGCTGGAGCATCAGCAGCAAGAAGTATGGTAGAAGATAAGGTCAGCAAGATAGAGTTCAAATGATGGAAGGCCCCTGTGGGCCATGGAGGGAGCTTTGATTTGCTCTAAGAACAATGGGAGGCTGCTGGGGAGGAGCAAGTAAGTGACATTCTGTGATTCCAAGGCTAGGTCATCAACATGTGGGCTGTGCCTTGTTCTCTTGGATCACTCAATTTAGGGGAAGCCAGCTGCCATGTTGTAAGGGCACTCAAGTAGCTCCATGGAGAGGTCCACATGGCCAGTAACTGAGGCCTTTCACCAACAGCCAGAATGAACTTGACAGTCATGTGAGTAAACCATCTCAGCATCAAATCCCCCCAGTCCCTATAACATTAACTGACGACTTACAGGCACCAATACCTTGAATGCTGCCTCATCAGAGACTGAGCCAGAACATCCTGGAATGTTCCAGACTCCTGGAATTCTTGGCCCACAGAAACTGTATTGATACCAAATGGTTATTGCAGTTTTAAGTTTCTAACTTTTGGGGTAACTTGCTATATAACAGTAGATTAAATGAACTTTATTTTAGTCAGTATCTTGAATTCTTTCACTCAGAACTGCTTTACCAGGAGTTGCTAAGGAGCAAAAACACATTTGACTTGGGACTGATTGATTGTTTCTTGTCATCTCTTCATTCCCACTTATTGATAAAGGTGTTAAAAGCAGTAACTTAAGTCAAAAAAGGGAAACTGTGTGGTTCAGGTAAAATCAAGTCCTGTAAAATTGGTCTCTGTTAATCAAGTGTTGGGCACTGCAGTCAACTTTCACATCTTTAAACAGACAAATTAATCCTAAAATTACACAGTTTTCATTAAAGCTTCCTTTTCTTCATTCAGACTTCTGAAAAAAAATCTTCATTTTGCTTTGAAACCTCTTCTGTTTGTTCTGTTTATAGAGCTTTTTAAGGCACATATATAGAACACAATAGAGAGATAAGCTTAAATGAGTGAAAATATTTTGTGTTTCGTGACTTTTAGTAGGGACTTAAACATTTCCCACAGAGGGAGAGGAGAGAGAGAATGGTGTATGAAAGATTCTTTTAGTCAGTTAAGGAACTTGGCAGGAACAAATGAACACCTTAGTCCATCACAGTGGAGAAAGCCACAGGCTATGAAGTGGGAATAGCATTTCTTCCCTTGTTGCAAATGATGTCTGCTAGTTGCCCTAATACTTCAAATAAATGTACAGTAAAGACAAAACTATGATTAAGTTCTAGCAAATCAGAAGACAAGGCTGTAAATGGAACTTGTTACCTGGGGCAGAAAACCTTTAGCTTGGACTGAATTTGGAGCTTGCCAGTGATTTTTACTTTGCCATGATTTGGACTTGTCAGATATGTAACATGGTGTAGAATTCCAGGCTCAAAATGGAAATGGAACCTATTGAGACAAGAAGAGGGATTTGCAGTGGCCTCTGGAGTAAGCTCAGGGTTCAATGATGTTACTTCTCCCATGAGATCACTTGGCCTAAAGCAAGATGCTGGCTGAGAGCCTTGGGGACAGGAGCCAAACGGAGCGGAGGTGGAAGGAATCTTAACAATTGGAAGATAAATACAACAGACTGGAGGGAAACAGATTAGAGAGAAGGTTGATTCCCAGAATCTAAAGACCATTATAGAGAGGGTGAAGGGGAAAGCTATAAGATCAGAAGCTTGGAAGACTTCTGAGATTCAGAGGGAGAAATACCTTCTTTATCCAAGAGAAGCATCATTAGGGGTCTCCCATTCAATTAACAGTAATGTAAGTTAATATTTATTGAAAGGCAGGCACTGTCCAGGGACCATCACAGATGCCCCCGTTGGATTCCAACAACCAACCCTCTGAGTAAAATTCTTCCAATTTATGAATGAGGAAACTGAGGTAAAAGAGCAGCTAAGGACTTTTTCCCGAGTCCCAACTAAAAGTGTGGGTATCTGAGGGCAGGCAGCTAACTAGAGAGCCTGAACTCTCCAACTCTGTTAGATGTCCTCCCCTGGATAAGAAAGCTACAGAATATAGTCAGCAGTGCAGGACCTGAAGACTGAAGATATTATCTAAGAAAATCCTACTCAGACTTGGAACTCTCATATTCAGACTTGAGCTGTTGGAAGGATAAACAGATGTAGTAGATCTGAATCTGTGACAGCCAAATTTGCCTTAAGAAAAAACTGCAGTATCTGTGTGTCACAACCATCCTGGACAGGAGGAAGGGGTGCACGTACATTTTCATGGCAAGTCAGGACAATCTGCAGCCAGAGTTAAAACCAGAAACCTTTATCTGTTTGGGGCTTATTTTTTCCCCTTGAGGACAGAAATGCATTTTATACAGTTCTTAACATCTAGTAGTTCATGAACATTTCTTATTTTGAAATTATTCTCAAAATTCTAAAGTTCTTTGTCTAAGCTATATAAATTTCTTTTTTTAATAAAAAATTTATTGTTTAATAATTGACATAGAATATCATATTAGTTTCAGATATACAATATATTGCTTTGATATTTTAATTTTATTTTTTTATACAATTTATTTTTTTAACATATGCAATTATTTTCCGTCATTTACAATACAGTAGTTTCAATGATACTCCAAACAGAAAAGCAAAGTAAAAAATCAAAACCCCCACTTCTATTTCATATAA
>NC_043713.1:52334305-52407305 GCF_006229205.1 Suricata suricatta
TCCTTGACAGAATGTATTAAATAAGCAAACACCACCAACAAGCAAAACAAGTACTACAATGTAAAAATATAAAAAAAAATGATAACCCTCTCACATGCATAAATGAAAGGTTGCACACAAAGAACTCTAAGCTATATAAATTTCTACACCTAAAATACCCTCTAGGGTTTGGACAAGGTGGGGGGCAGTTTGGATAAAACTTGGGAGACAGGGCACCTAGTGGGAGGAATTCAACCCGAAGAGGAAAATGACTGGAGACCTGTGGCATTCATGGGCTTTTCCTACCTAAGAACTCTCCTGATGCTGCTATTTAAAAATAATTTCATATTCAGCCTTCTTGACCATTCACTTTCAAAGAAAATTGGTTATCATTTCTTTGGTGCTCTTTAGTCAGTTTCTTGTTTCCTTTTTTTTCTGGTTATTTAGTTCTCTGGGATCCATTTTTGTCTTTATTTCATTGAGTCCTATCCTCTTCCATTTCTGAATTAAGTCACCTCTGTCATTTCCCAAGGATCAAAGAGGTTAAACTGACAAATACAGATTTTAGAAGGAAGGAAGGAAAAACAAACTATACTTGGATGTTTGGAAGTTTGGCTCCACTGATGGTCAGGCTTTGCTGACTTAATTATGAAACATTATTTGATATTTGGCATCATCAAAGAACTTATTCATGTCAAGGTTTTAAAGGTGATCAATTACAATGATGGAGGATTATCTACTGTGAAAGAGA
Source organism: Suricata suricatta (assembly GCF_006229205.1). Lineage (NCBI taxonomy): Eukaryota > Metazoa > Chordata > Mammalia > Carnivora > Herpestidae > Suricata > Suricata suricatta. The sequence goes on from NC_043713.1 coordinate 52,335,036, forward strand.
TTTTTTTTTTCTGGCATGAAGAAAAGGACATCGCTGCCAGGAAATGGTCTGGGCCTAACATAGGATTACTCCCTTTGTGAATTTGCAAATCAGTAGAACTGCTCAGCCATTGGAAAGGGGAGGTAACTCAGACTGCAAACTGTATCTAAGAAAAACTGGCATTAAAAATAAATGCAAATTCAACTAACAACCAATATCCCAATTTTCCTCTAAGTGATTCTATTTAACCTAATAAAGCAATTAAAGTGCTATTGTGTAATCTTCTCAAATTTATAGGTTGTTCATATCTCCTCAGTATCGCAGTGCTTGGGCTTAGATCTCTGTTGTGAGCCAAGTGGTGTTTCTCCCAAATTCTTATGTAGGAAGTCCTAGCCCCAATATCTCAAAAGGTGACTATATTTGGAAATAGTCCTTAAATAGGATAATTGAATTAGAGTTCACCTTAATGACCTCAGTTTACTTTAATATGATTGAGGTTCCTTACAAGAAGAGACCAGGGCACAGACAGACACAGGAGTGACCATGTGGAGACAGAGAAGAACCAAAGCTTCTAGCACCCTGACCTTGGATTTATAGCCTCCAGAATTGAGAGAATGAATTTCTGTTAACTACTCAGTCTATGGTACTTTGTTATGGCAGCTGTAGCCAACTAAAGCCTTTCATGCATGTTTCATCACATCTCTCTCTCTCTCTCTCTCTCTCTCTCTCTCTCTCATGCACACACACACACACACACACACAATGATTGGAGAAGATGGAAGAAAAATGCCTTTACCTTTCTTCCTGCTCAGTACCCCTAAAACTGAAAATATGAAAACAGTATATGATGATTTTGGTTACTCCAAAAAGCAGCTGAAGTTGTCCCCTTCCCTAAGAGCACTTCTAATGTTGACCCTTAGTTGCCTCAGACAACTTTCTGCTGATGGTAGGAGCTGGGGCCAAGGCCACATAAGACTGACAGATGCCATTTCTAGGGTATTCTTTAAGATTTACTGCCTATAACAAACACAGCTACTGAAGAAAGTATATTTCCTTCAAAGGAAGGGTGTGAAAGCATCAAGAAATTAAGACTCCTCTTTTCCTTAAGAGGGTTCTTGCTGTGCTTTTACCATGGGCCTCTAGGTGGACAGAGGGACACACAGAAGGCTTGCCCAGGAGAGATGGGATTGGAGCCTGTCCATGGTGTCCCTGGAGAAAATGGTGAATGTGGCTTGTGTTCTAATAATCAAGTTTGGTTGTTTTTAATAAGCAATTGGTAGCCTTTAATTACCTTTGTTTTCATTTCAAAAACACTTTGAATTCCTGAAGTCTAGGGTAAGAATCTCAGAGGCACCATAGCCATTTGAAAGCCAGGCTGTAGAGGGAGAGAGCATGGGTCTGAATCCCACAGGCTCTTAACTAACCTCTCTGTTGTTGCTGTTTTTCAGTTTGCTGGTCTCTAAAATGAGAATAACAATATTTACACCATCTGATTGATGTGAAGATTAAATGACTTAAAACACATAACCTCCTTAGAACACTGCCTGGCATCTGAATTGATTAATATTACTTCTAATAGAATATCTCGAATGGTACCTAATATGGTATTTTAAGAAGAAAATAGGACTCGCCAGCTAGAGTATCCGCCATGTTGCAGAAGGAAGCTTGAAGCAACAAACATAGATTACCTTTTAATCTCTTCATATCTCACTGGGAATATATAATATTTAAAAAATTGTTTTGTTTGGAGTAGAATACAAGCCTGGAAGTGTCATGAGCACTAGGGTTGCTTCTAACATTTATGTAGAAATAAAAAAGGTTAAAGGGAATGTCAAGGTAAAATTTCAAAGGAAAAACCCCCAAGACTTCTTAAACATACTTGCTCAGGATCTTTTATACAAAAGAAAGAAAATTGCATCTTCTTGTGGAATTTCAAGAGTTCATATGTTCTCTAAAGCAGTGGTTTCAAATAATGAGATTTCCTACAAATATAATGAATATATTAACATATAGTTCCAAGAATAGATGTGAAAGATAATTTTAGGCCACATATTTAGAATCTCTGTGGATGAACATTATCAGGTAAGCCAAGAATGAGGACAATACTATTAGCAACCTCATCTTCTAGGAAATTGGGTCTCAAAACTTGAATCTTAAGGGCACCTTGGTGGCTCAGTCGACTGAGCATCCCGCTCTTGATTTTGGCTCAGGTCACGATCTCAGGGTTGTGGGATCTGGCTCCATGCATGAAGCCTGTTTAAGATTATTTTCCTCCCCCCTCTGTCCCTGTCTTTTGCTCATGCTTGCGTGCTCTCTCCCTCTCTTTCTCACAAACAAAACAAACAGCCCCCAAAACTTTGAATCTTAATAATGTTGCATAATGGTTTTGACTTTGGTAGAAAGCTGTAACCTGTATACTTAATATCAACATTTGTTTGATTAGGGATTTCACATGGTAGGTTACTTTATTCTCTTGGTTTTCCTTGAATCTTTTGGTTGCATCAATGACTTTAAAAGAATGGTAAGTAGGAAGCTTCTCCTATGAAAGCCTCTTCATTCTCCACTGCTGACTCGGATGGCAGGGCAACTGGATTTTCTCTGACCAACGGGATGGCCCAGTCTAACAATGTGGTGGGTAAATATGAATCAAGGCCCTGGCTTGGTTCACTGGCTCACTTCATAATAGTTATTAAGCCAGATTAGTCCAGGGCCTTAACTAATGTGTCAATTGTATGCTTTCCACAAGCAATGGGGATCAATGAAAGGGAAATCAACATCTTACATATAAAGCCAAACATTAAGAAATTAAGTTCTTTCCCAAGCCAAATCAAAATATATTTGATCAATTTTATATGTGCTTTATTGCTTGGTCAAATTGTTTACAATACTATGTCCGCAATGAGTTTCTTCTGGGAATTTGCCAGATCTGAAACAAGCAAACAAATAACAAATCTTATGAATATTTCCTCTATTGAAGACAATTATCAAGCATTAGAATGATTTGGTCTGTAACTGATGAACAAGTCCTATTGTTTTCTTTGTGGACTGAAGTTATCCATAATGAAAGGTTCTGATTCGTTGCTAATAAAGGATGCCAGCAATGAGCTGAGTCACCACTAAATTTAACACCAAATTTTGATTGAAGAAAACCTTAATCATGTTTTTCTCATTTTGTTTCAATCCTGACATGCTTTTGGACTCACTGCTTTAATTTGAAGATAGATTTATAAGATTTTGCACTAAAGTCCTTGACTGTGTTAGAAAGCAGTCTTATGTCATGAATGGATAAAGCTCCTATTTTTGTTCAACAATAAAGAAGGTGGGCTGGAGGATAAAAGGATAGAGGATAGAAGAGATGTCCCAAGCTCCACTCCGCTCAATCCCTAAACCCACAATTCCACCAGTTTTCCTCCCATTGTGGGGGGTGCGGGAAACCACTGCATTCAAGTCTACACACTTTGGGTCATGTATAGATTAGTCCCTCCTCCTCATTCTCCACCCTGCTGTCAGAGTTTCATAGAATTCTTTCTTTGCACTATGACTGTATGTTGCCTATAGCCTGGCTTTGCAAGCACTGCAGATTAGTGGAGACAGTTAGTCTGGTGTCTTTAACAGGGGAAGAGCCAATTATGAAAGTCTAACTTTGGTGAAAGTATAGAAGGAAAAACAACGTCTTCAATAAGGAACAGTTAAAAATTGTGCTAAGGAAAGAATGTTTTGAAGAAAAGTTTAAGAAGCACCTATAGTCCTAGGGCTCTGCATCTTTATGCCTGGTACCATCCAGCATTGTTTCTGGCTTTGTGCCAGTCCTCTGCCCTCAAGCTCATTTTTTGCCTTTCCCCTCCTTTGCATCATGGGCCTGGTTGCAATTCCATCTTCCAGCCTTCCCTACAAATGGCTAGAGTTAGGTGCAATTGGAGAGAAATTGAAGGGCAGGAGCAAGGAAGTAGCCAGGGTATTTCTCTCATCCTGCTTCAAGTGACCTCAGTGGTTGAGGAACCCAGCTGTGGATTTGGTTTTGGTTACATGCCTTTCCTTTGAGTCTCATTCCCTCCAGCGCGCCCCACCCCCACCCCCGTGCCCCGTGGTATAGGCTTCCTGCTGCTACTATTTTATGACTTTTGCCACCATCTTTGTAATCGATTCCCTATCAGTTTACCACCATTGAATCATATGGCACAGGTGGCTTTTTTTTTTCCACAGGACTGTGGGTGTCCTCTCTCTATTGTCTTACTATAGACGATTTCACTGGTCAGAAAATTTTTTTTGTATTTTATCAAATAACATTTTTTTTTAAACAAAGGACAGCGTCACCTCTTGAGTTTTATAAGATTGAATTGGGTGTGTATGGTAGACCCAATATAACATTTAATTGCTTGTATTTGATATCACATAGATAAAACATTTGGCATAAATACTAGTTTATTCTTCTCAAAAAGAAATGTTATTTTCTATCTTTCTAAGAAGATCGTTTATAAGATAGGTGAGGTGTTAGTAATAATTAGACTAAATAGTAGCACACATCACATTAGGGAAAAATGTATCTTATGAAAGATCACCTGTCTGCATATTTTTGTAGTCCACATGATTTTATTTTTAAAAGGAAAACAAATTCTTTTATTTAAATCTTAAAACAGATGGTATATGCTAGGCAAAACATTAGAATAAATGCAGCTTTGTAACAGTATCTGAGATCTGAAGGCAGAGTGAGAAGTGAATTTTGCATTATTCAGATTTCTCATGCCATTCGTTAAATAATTCCAAATTCAGAAACAAACTGGTGGTCTTTGCCTATTAGATTTAATTGCTTGAGTATCCCTAAAAACCTCACAGGACTCACTAATAAACCTTACAGGACAAATAATCGAAAAATGAGACAAAAGCCAATATTTCATCATTTGTAGAAAGTCATGTCACCATCTTTGTTGGTCCCAGATTAAGGGATAAATTCACACACATGTACTTTATCTTGGAATGATGTTCTATCTTTTGCCTCATTAACTCTGCTCATCCTTCCAGTCTGTGGTCAGTTGGTACCTCTTCATGGAGTCCAGTCTCCTCAGTTATAGTCAAGTTACACAGACTATGCCTGCCCTCAGTGGCACATAGCACACTTAAGTCTATACTTGTTTCCTGAATTATCAGAAGCCTCTCTTTCCTACTACACGGGAAGCCCTGTGAGGCCAGGGGCTGTTTCTAATGTTGCTTATGTTTATTATCCTGGGGAATAGCACATACTAGATACTTAAAGCAAACCACCTCAAAGAGTGAATGAACAAAGAATAGGCACAGGACTTCTCAAGCTTAGGAAGTAGTGATGGCACTGGAACTGGCCCCAACTTTTACTTCTTCTAGGTGCCTCTTCTGAACACTGCTTTTTTTTGCCCTGGCCTGAGGTAAATTCACGGGAAAAGATTATTTTATCCCTCCCAGCTCTAGAGAGGGACGGCTTGTTCATTATATTTTCTAATTGTAGAAACTGAAGGAACTTTTATAGGCCAATATTTGGAAAAAAAAAACATATCAACGTGAATGAATTATGTGGGACAACAGTTATCCATCTGCAAGAAATGGAAAGATTGGCAAGGACTCCAAACCTGGGAGAAAAGGTGAGAAAAGTGTTACTAGTAGCACATGAAGGCAAATAATTATTCATGTAAGAAGTTGCTTTATCTGCCCTTTAACAAAATCCAGTGTTTTCAGGTCAGCAGACCCTAGATGATAATGGAAGACAGCCCCCATAGTTCCTGCATGTGTGCCCCATGCTATTAGACTAATGCAATTTATCTACAGTTGATTTAAGCATTAATGATCCAGTCAGACCAAAATGATGAATTAAAATGTATTGACAGTGGTTGTGTAGTGGTTCTGCATTTTCAGGGTTAAATCATCACATTACACATGCTTACAAATACATACAAAAGTATTTCTAAAAGGAGGAATTCACTAGAATGCAGTAGAAATGGACATCTAATATGCTAAAACTGGTATTTTTAGACTTTTTAAATGGTTGATTTTTAAATGCTAGTGTAAAGTGTGTCTCTTAATGAATATACTAGAAAATTTTTGGAGGGTGGTTGTCTAAATCTCTTGAAATTGGTATATGGTTCTTCATTAAAATTTGTTTTGTTTATTGATTTGTGTTTAGTCCAACTCTCTAAATGAATTTAACTTCAGATGTCTCCATGTAAATATTTTGTAATTCTAAAATCTATTGGGTTTACAAAGAAGAAGCTTATTAATGGAAAGTGAATTTTCTTGAAGACTTAGGTATTAAAATTATTGAGATATTTTACAGGAAATGTAGGATGATAGAAAAACAGGGAAATTCTATACTAGAAGGAGATCGTTACAAATGATATGTTACATGCTTGTTAATGATTAGTTGGTTTTTAAGCTGGTTTCCAGTGCAACGTGTGGACGGAGCCGTCGACTGAAGTCAGCTAACATTGACTCAGATCATACTTCTATGGGAATGAAACCAAAATTCTCACGGATAGTTTCTTTATGCTTTTTTATTTTATTTTTTAGATGTTTATTTTGAGAGAGACAGTGTGTGTGTGCGGGAGCAGAAGAAGGGCAGAGAGACAAAAAGAGAGAATCCCAGGCAGGTTCCTTACTGATGGAATAGGGCTGGATCCCATGAACTGTGAGATCATGACCTGAGCTGAAACCAAGAGTCAGATGCTTAACGGACTGAGCCACCCAGGCGCCCCTACTGCTTTTCTTTTCTATGCCAGATGGAAAAATATGAAGGAACTTTTCTTTATTTCTTGTGTTTTTTTTTTTTACCATGATGTGTCAAGACTCATTTGTCAAACTTCAATGCGATTATCTTACATAAAGATAGATGATTATCAGGTGAATAATTACATCCGTAAGTATATGAAAAATTTTGGAGGATACTGAGCAATTTTTAATTGCCACAGAATCATAAGCAATGGAATAAAATTAAAGGCAGAAGAGAGTTTACAGTAAGTAAATAAGCATGTGATATCTCTATAAACCACTCAGGAGGGATCACTACATGTTGCTCTCTTCATGTCCAGGGCCCTGGCCTATGTAACCATTAAAGAATTCATCTACCTTCAGGTTAGGCTCCATTTCAACCCCTAGAAGAAGGAGGGCCCTCTCCTCCGAGTCCTACTTGCAAACCAAATGTACATCTTAGAAAATAAGCTAAGTCTTTAAAATGTTTTATCTGATTTTTGAATCAGCAATCCTTTGTGTTCTGTTTTATATTTTCCAAATGGAAACCTTTTAACCATTGAAATATTGATTCTTTAATGATGATAGTAAGGTGTAAGATTTCAATCAGTATAAAACAGAGTAAGCTTTTATGTCATTGCAATATTGTGATTTATAGTAACAAATACATATTTCGTATTCTTTCCTGGCAGAAATTCCCTGGAATTTCCTAAGTGATTAACAAGTGTCTTTTGTTGTGCTAACGAGGTGACTTTTGGAAAACACCTAAGGATGGGAGCTGATTGGGCGGAGGACTAACCAAGTGGTTTGAGGGTTGGAATTTTCAGTCCCCCCTCTACCCTCCAACCTCCAAGGAAGGAAGAGGGATTGGAGGTTGATTACAATCATCAGCAGTCAATGATTTAATCAATCGTGCTTATGTAATGAAACAACCATAAAACCTCAAAAGGACAAAGTTTGGAGAGCTTTATTTTGGTGAATACATGGGTGTTTGGGGATAGTGGAGTGCCAGGAGAGGGCATGAAATCTCTACATCCTGCCCCATGCCTTGTTCTATGTGTCACTTTATCTGCCCCTTGATTGGGATATTTATATATCCTTTGTAATAAACTGGTAATCTAGTGAACTGTAGCAAAATTAATCAAACACAAGAAGAGGGTTGTGGGAGCCTCTGACTTACAGCTGGTCAGAAGTACAGGTAACTGGGAATTGATATCCTATCTGAGGGGAGTGAAGAGAGCAGTCTTGTAGAACTGAGCCCTATGCTTGTGGGGTCTGATGCTGTCTCCAATAGTGTCAGAATTGAGCAAACCTGTAGGACACCCAGTTGGTGTCAGAGAATTGCTTGGTGGTGCTGGGAACCCTCCATCCCCCCATACTGAAATCAGGTGTAGAACCCTATAGTCATCTCTTGGGAATTCTCATAAATTAAATGGAAGGAATATGGTGAGGGGATTCAATGGTTTGGATGAAGTTATTTCATCCCAGGCTTTTTATATGGAACTTTTTATCTCCACCATTGTCAGACAGTACTGAAGAAAGAAAACTAGCTTTAACTCTATTCTTAAAAGACATTTTATATCTTGTCCTTAATATTATTTAAATATTGATACTTGTTTCTTTAATGTATAAAGCCTATAGGCAGTTGTTTATCATCTGCAAATGCATAGGTATTTTAAGGAAGAAAATGGTCCAATGTGGAAAAGATAAAGACTTACAGAATTAAAAGATCAAGACTAAAGCTATCTTCCTAAAAAGATGTTATCTTAATAACATTTCTCATTTTATCATAAATTAGAATGCTATTTATAAGATGCCACTCAAGGGATGAAAATAAAAGGCCCTGTATGGCACTTTCTTCATTCGAAGCCTCTGATTCTAAACTGCCAAAACACAACTTTTGATGTTAAGTGGTGTGAACAGATTTTACTTTAGTTGACACATTTGAAGGCTGTAATAAGATGACTGAAGGATCAAACAGTGAATGTACTTCAATAAAAGTTAATATTTTTTTACTAATAAGTAAAATAAACTATTTCACACTAGAAAGTTCTAGTCACACTTAAGTCAAATAACATTTTGCTTTAAAATCATTATCTCTAGTGCCACAGCATTGTGTTCAAGTAAATGGAAAGTCTCAAATGTCTCTAAAAAAACATGTGAGGGAATTTTTGAGATAATAGCTTCTCAAAGAGTTCACAAATGGCCAAAGGGACGAGGCACTTCTGCCCAAGGTAGAGTCAGAAGGGACCAGATTTACTTTCTGCCTGAAACAATCAAAAGCACTGGTCAAAATAGAAGAAACAACAGATTTCAAAGCATTGGTCATTAGGCAAGGAAGGAAAGTGATGCCTGGGAGATGGGAAAGCAATGAGGTGAGCTTGCCAGTTGCCCTGATTTATTCCAGAGAGGTTTCCAGGCTCTGGTGGAAGGAGGGGAATCCACGCAGAGCCTAGCTGACTCCAAATTTAGAAGAGAGAGTGTCAAGAGAGACCAAGACAGATGGAGTTCTTGGGACAGAATATCAAAGAGGAGAGAGCTACACAGAGAAGCCCAGATTTCTGCATAGGGTCCAACCAGCAAATGCATGTGAAGAAACTACTCCAGGCTGGGTTGGGGGAAACATCAAAAGAGCAAGCAGCATATGGTCCTCCTTCGGTGCTGCAAATAGTGTCTATTCATACCGACAGATTGGAAGAATTCAGAATTCATGGGATATGGGGTAGAGTACTCAGGAAGGTCTTGTTTCAATAGTGCGAAGAACTAGCCTTATATTGAACACTGGTAAGGACTTGTCTAACAAATCATAAGTTACAAAACAGATCAAACTATTTCACAGTGATTTAACTCCAACAGAGAACAAAGCCCAGAAGTGCTTATAGGAATATGAAAAAAATCCATCACCTAACAAAGTAAAATTCACAAGGTTTGGTAATCAAAAAGTTAATGACACAGAGGATCTAAGAGAAGACCAAATGGGATTTCTGGAGGCAAAACTGTGTTGATGATGATGAAAAACACGCTGGATGGGATTAATGGAAGATTAGATATGGCAGAAAACATGACTAGTGAAGTTGAAGGCCTAGAAATAAAAACTATCCAAAATGAAACATACAAAGGGGAAAGAATTCCTCAAAAACAAGCATTGGCAAATTGGGACTCTCAGAGATTAGTATTTGTGTAATTGGAGCCCTTGAAGGGGTTTTTGAAGAAATTATGGCTGAAATTTAAAGAAAACTACAACTCTACAGAGCTCAATGAACATGAGAAATAGGAAAATTATACCAAAGTACATGATAATCACATTGTATAAAGCCAGTAATAAAGAGAATCTTAAAAGCAACCAAAGAAAGCAGACGTTATACACAGAAGAATAAAGATGAAAATGATAGACTCCTCACAGAAGCGATGTAACAGATCAATCTTTAAATTACTGAAAGGGGAAAAAACCTATCAACCTAGAAATCTATACCCAGAGAAAATATCTTTCAAAAGTGGAGGTGAAATAAAGATGCTTCACTTTAAAGGAATTCCTTTGAGAATCATTTACTCATTTTTCAACAAGTAAAATTATTAGAACCCTACTGTATAGGCAGAATAATGGCCTCCCAAAATGTCCATGTCTTAATCCTCAGAATCTGTTACTCTCGTTACTATATGTGTTACTATCACATCAGAGTGCTATAACAAAAATACCATAGATTGGGAGTTTAAACAACATTTATTTCCTACAGCTCCGAAAAATGGAAGTCTGAGATCAGGATAGTTGAATTCTGGTGAGAGCCCTCTTTCAAGTTTTAGACTGTTGATTTATCATTGTATTCTCACACCACAGAAGGAGACCTAGAGAGAGAGTGGGGAGCTGTGTGGAGTATCTTTTATAAATGCACTAATCCCATTCTCCTAAAGGCCCCACTTCCTAATATCATCACATTGAGGGTTAGAATTTCAGCATGTAAATTTTAGGGAGGACATGAACATTTACTCCATAATAGTTACCTTACAAGGTGAAAGAAAATTTTCAGGAGGAATTAAGATAAAAATCTCGAGATTAGAAAGTTATCTGGTAGACCAAATGTAATTAGAAATATCCTTGTAAGAGAGAGGAAAACTGCGTCACAGCAGAGATTGATTTGAATATGCCGCGCTTCTGGATTTGAAGATGGAGGAAATGGCCATGAGCCAAGGAATGCAGGTAACATCTAGAAGCTGGAAAAATCAAGAGAAAGGACTTTTCCCTAGAGCCTTCAGTAGAAACACCACCCAGTTTACACCTTGACTTGAGCCCAGTGAGACCCCTTTTGGACTTTGGACCCTCAGAACCGTAGGATAACAGATTTGGGCAGTTTTAAGCCACTAAATTTGTGGTAATCTGTTACAGAAGCAATAAGAAATTAACATATTTATCTTCAAGGGATGACATTTGTGTTGTAATTGATCAGGTAGATTTTATGTGTCAGATATTTTCAAAACCTTTACCTGTTTATAACCCCACTGATAATCCCCTTCTATTTTATTAACCTTGAAAATGTAGTCAATGTGTTTTGCTTCAAAATTCTCTTAGACACTGGTTACTTGAAAATTTGAAGTCTATTAGAAGTTTTTGCCATTGTAAGCAAAGCAGATAAATTTATAGTCCTAATGAAAGGAAGTCCCCTCTTACTAGCTTAGTCATTCATCTCCATATTAAATCATGTTGAGTCCAGTATAAAAATATTAAGGTCTGTATTTGATGGGAGTGCATTCTACAGTGAGGTCATTGTTATATTCTTGCCCCTTTCACAATGTTTTAAACAATAAGGAAGGCGTGGTTAAATGGGAAGAGTAGGTGGAGGAAGTAGGAGAGTGGAAGCAGTCTGGTTTTGTAACTGGGACTTTCATACTATTGTTAACAGAATGCAATTTGGAGGAGGCAAGAAGACGGTCAGGAATAAACAAGTTCTCTCATAGCCGAGCCAAGTACTTAGGATTGGCCAAAAACCCAAATGAAGATCGAAAAAAAGGCAACGAGAGTTTACAATTTCAGAAGGTCTGAGGCAGTTTAATCTTTAGGAAAGATGCCTTTCTGGCAGGTTTTGTGGAATTGAAGAATATGGAGTTATAAATAGGATTCTTAGCATTATTTCTCTTACCTGTGTTGCTCTAAGCATTGAGAGGAATTTTTTTGAGTGACAGCTTCTCAGTAGGTAACATAAGGCCTTTTACAAAAGTCTCCATTGAACACCCTCCTCCTGTTTGCCTTAGTCATTGGGACCAGATTCTTCCTAAGCCAGTTCTGTGTTGAGATATTTGGTGCGTTTCTGAGATCCTATCAGAAGGGAGGCTCAACCTCTTATTCTTCTGTCTTGACCTTTCCCTTTCAAGCATGGAACCAAAAAAGCAAGGGATCATGTTTGGTCCTTTTTCTTCCTTCACTCACCAAAAGTTCAGTACAACCTGCTGAAGACTTCTTTCAAACACAGAAATTTCAGCATCAAATTATACCCTTACTCAAATTCTACTCTTCCTTGTCAGTTTTAAATTTGTAGCCAGTCTTTTACAGGCTAACTTTTGTATCTTTGTAATTTCCCCCCCTTTTTTTTTCTCTTTAAGGGGCGGAAACATTTTTCACTCACTCTTACGAGAAGAATCTCAAAAACGTTGCATATGGTATTTTCCTTAGGCCCTTATAATGACCTGAAACTTCTAAACTCTTTCATCTAGTTTTTCTTCAAACCTATTAGACTTTCTCTTGTTCTAGACCAGAATTCTCCATCACACAGTGTAATTACAAATACAAAAATGGTTTAGGTGGGGGTGATGGTCATGGAGAGGGGCACTTGTGGGGAAGAGCCCTGGGTGTTATATGGAAACCAACTTGGTAATAAACTACATAAGAAATGGTTTAGGTGGCCACAAGGAAAAAAGTGAAGTGAATTTTGATATTGTATTTAACCTCAAATATCAAAAAGTACTTTGACATATAATCAGTATGAAGTACTTACGGAGTTACTGTCTGTCCCTTATTTTTATACTAAAGCTTGGAATCCAGGGTGTCTTTCCATCCACAGCATGTGTGGTTCAATTCAGAAAAGCCTCACTGCAAGAGCTCAACAGCCACGCACAGCAGGTGGTTAATGTGCTGGTCAGAGTGGTCTAATTTCTCCTGACAGTCCTTGGGGAAACTCCTCCCCTGAGTATTACTTTATTGCCAGTATCTGTAGCTTTCCATTGGATTCTTTTTCTCTGCCTTTAAACCGCACAGGCTTCCCCTGAAAGCTCTTCACTTGAATTGTAACAGCTTTAAGTTCCATTTCCCAATTTCCTATCCCTGAGAAGCCCTTTAAATAAAACGCAGGACTTCTTTATTTCATTAGACACGGCTTGACAACTCTCTCCTTCCCGCCCGTGGTTGCTTTTATAGCTGTCTCCTTGTTCCTCTCCCCTCCACTGCTGTCGCCCCTTGATTCCCCTTTGTGGATTTACCCTAATGTGGGAAGCGGGGATCAGGCACAGGCATAAGTTCTCAAACTTCAGGTACCTTGAAGCCTCCTGGAGGGCTTAATGAAACACTAACTCTGGGGCTCACTTCCAGAGTGTCTGATTCCAGAGATCTGAGGTGAAGCCAGAGAATTTGCATTTCTAGGTGCTACTGTTGCTGGTCTGGGGACCCTACTTTGAGAACCAAGTTTCAGTCCCTGGCACTCCAGCCTTTCTCCTTTGAGATGTCTGCTCAACAGTCAATACCCTCTTCTGGCTGACAGGGCCACATTTGGTTCAGAGCCAGCCACCCTTCACAGGTATCAGGGCTGACGTTGTATCAGCCCGAGTCTGTCCTAACCAATGGTAAATGCACTTTCTCTGGCCAGGGATGGATTCTGGAAGATGAGACTTGTGAGAGGTAGGGGACAGGGGAATTTTTAGGGACTTTTCATACTCTATAAAAAGGACACAAGACAGCTGTGCCTGGGTGGCTCAGTCAGTTAAGTGTCCAACTCTTGATTTTGGCTCAGGTCATGATCTCATGGTTCATGGGATTGAGCCCTCTGTGGGGCTCTGTGCTGACAGTGCAGTGCCTGCTTGGGATTCTCTCTCTCTCTCTCTCTCTCTCTCTCTCTCTCTCTGCCCCTCCCCTGCTCATGTGTGTTCTTTCTCTCTCTCTCTTTCTCAAAATAAATAAACTTACTCAAAATAAATAAAGGACACATGACAGCCTTGCTGTTTCCTGCTTCTGGACGCTGTTGACTAGGTGCCGCCCTCAGAACTATAGTCATCACCCTGGGCCCCTGAAGGGAGTGGCCAAAGAGGCCAAGCCAGGTACTGACCATGGACACAGGGATGAGAGGTAGACAGGAGATAGGTTACTGAGGATTTCCTCCTGAGGTGTGAACAGTAACAAGTATACATATAATTTAGGCCACCTTTAACTGAGTTTTCTGTCATTTGCTGCAGAAGACCTCTGACATTCCCTCTGAGAGGCTCTATTTCTTCTCTGTCCAATTGCTATGCCTGGGTAGTGCTATTCCTAAGTCAGCTATGGACCCCACTTCTTTATTTACAGAATCCCCTCTTCCCTCTCTGTCTTGTCTTCTGTCAAAGATGAGCGCAGGCCAGTCTCTAATTTTCTTGACATTTAGGTCAGCAACATAAGTAAAGGGTCCTAGCTTATGGCCTTACCCATGCCCATTGGCCTTCCTTTCCGAGGACCACATGCATCGGTGCCTGGTCAGCCTCAGAGGCGCAGACCCAGGAAAGAGCACTGCAGGTGCTGGAAGTAGTCTCGGGGCCACCTGATGGGGAATTCCAGCATTCTAGGTGCTGGGAACATGGCCTAAAGTGAAGAGGTGAGACACACAGACTCTGAAGGACCCACAGACTCTTCATGCTACTGTGAGGGCCATGGTCAGAGGAGGGCCACAGTGGACCTTCTAAAGCAGGGTCCAAGGGTCCGGAACCCAGTCGCTCGGGTCTTGGAATTGGATGAGGTATGCGCATGGGATTGATGGAGCCTCAGACTGAGTCACACAGTGAAGGCTTCCATGGCTGTGACAGACCGTGTCTGAGACTTTGATCCTCTTTGGCACAAGATAATACCTTAGTGTATTGATTTTCTGGAAAGATCTGAGAATTTTTGAGATTTTGCTCTTTGTTATATTATACACTATTAAGTGTTTGAAACTCAGTGGTAATGTCTTATTTTAGTACCATTTCTAATACTCTTTTTCTTTCTTCATCCTTGGATTCATTTGCTAAAATTTCGTGGTTATTTTTTCAGAAAGGACCTCATTTGGTAAACTGTGTTCAAAGCACCCTTTTTCTTCCCATGTTAAATGTGAGTATGAATTAGATACAAGCTAGTACTCAGTTTCTTTTGGCACTTTAGCAAATTGATCCTCTGACTACTGAGCACAGAATCAGGGCTGAAGTGTCTAGCCCACCAGCTCCACACTTCTTTGTGTATAATCCATGTTCACCATTCCCCCCCGCCAACATTGTGGAATCTTTTCTTCACAGATTTATTTTTGTCTGAATATTCTGGAAGTGAACCATGGTGCGTCCTTCAGGGAAGTTTTCTTTTAATTTGCTCAGTGTTTTCTCTCAGTTTTTCTCTTCTAGAACCCCTATCATTAACCTGTGCTAATAGTTTTGAGTTAGAACTTCTTCTATGTGCGTGCATGTACATATGTAGATGCATGATTTGCAAGACTGGACTCTTACACAGGTACTGGTTTGACATTGTTCATAAACATCGTGCTATGCCGGTAAATACATAGTAGATACATCATGTAGTAATGATCTACTACATGGATGCTCTATTTGTTCAGTTCTTGACCATTTAGGTAATATATCTTTTTTTAAAAAAATTGAGAGACAGAGAGCGAGCGAGAGAGTGAGAGTGAGCAGGGCAGGGAAGACAGAGGGAGACACAGAATCTGAAGCAGGCTCCAGGCTCTGAGCTGATAGGACAGAGCCCAATGCAGGGCTCAAACTCATGAACCATGAGATCATGACCTGAACCAAAGTCAGACGCTTAGCTGACTGAGACACTCAGGTGCCCCTAGGTAATCAATCTTTACTGCCTGTGTCCAAAGACCCCACCTCTAACTAACTAAAGCTCCTATCAGACAGATGTTTGTGGTTTGGCTTTACTTTCTGCTCCTACACCACGACTCTTCCCATTCTTTCCTTTCTGATGTTTACATGATAGTTTAGAGAATTCTTCCAGAACATTCATTCTTTTAGCTATATTTACCCTGTTGTCCAGGCTTTGAGAGTGTGTTTTTATTTCTTGATCATATGGTTAGATCCTGGGAATTAAAAAAGAATGTCTTCTAGTTTATAAAGTATTGAATATTTGAAGGTAAAAATTACATAATTTTATATATTTTAAGTTGTCTTAGTCTTTTTTTTTTTTTTCTGTTAACAGGGTTTCCTTGGGGTTAGGTTTTCAGTTGGTTGAGTTTAATGTTTCTCTTTGAAGGTGTTTATTTTCTTTCAAAGTCTGGCAATTCATGGTTGTCGGTTCACACTTATGTTCAAAGATTGGATTGAAGACTGAGTTTTGTCAGCTCACACCAGAAATCCTGTTAACTTTGCTGTTAATATGGGTTCTGATCGCTTCAGTCTGCTGTCTAGAGTCGCAGGGGCAGTAGGAGGGGTGAAGCTGCCTCCCTTTAGGGGTGGACAAGAGGGGGTGTTTCCTTACCTGCAGCATAGCCTTCACAGCCTCTCTCGCTGGGAGTCCCCACTTCAGAATACATACTTAGGGCCCTCCTTGGGGAGGTCCATTTTGACCACCCCCTTCCCCTACCCGGGCCCACCACCACAGTTTCCAATCTGTTTCTCTCAAAGGAAGTCCAGCAAAGGGGCTCTCACTTTGTTGAGAGAATAGTTCTTGGGTCATTAGCCTGAAGGAAAAGAATCACAGATGCAGAGTCCCATGAGGATCACATGATCTACTTGCCATTTCTGAAGGCCATTTCTGAATTACTGATGCACCTACCCCTGAGCCTTCGGTTGTGTTTGGTCTGCTGAGCTACTCTAGTGGGATTTATTTATTTATTTTTACTTTACCTGTGAAGGTACATTCTCTTTGTGTTTTGGGCATTTTCAAAAAATACTGTGATGCAATTGGCATATAACATTGTGTAAATGTAAGGTGTGCAACATGTTAGTTTGATACACTTATCCATTACAATATGAATACCACCGTAGCATTAGCTAAAGCCTCTACTGGGTCATGTAATTGCCATTTCTGTCCTGTGGTGAGAAGACTTAAGATCTAGTCTGTTAGCACTTTGAGGTATACAGTATTGACTGTCATCATGCTGTGTAAGTCTGTACCCTAAAACAACATCTCTCCGGTTTGTGCTATGGTTTTATCCTCAATTTGATTCCATCTGCTTTTGAAGTTCCTGTTTTCAGTGTGGTTATGGATTGAGTCTTTTTCATTGCCAGTACTCACTGAAGCTTTAGTTTATCCTTCCTTATGAGTGTGAGCCCCACTCCAGCTCACCGCTGCATCTGTGTTGTCTAATGGAATAGCCACTAGCCACATGTGGTCAGTAGCACTTTTGAAGACTTTCTTTCTTCACTTTCTTTCTTTTTTTTTTTTTAAATAGTTTATTATCAAATTGGTTTACATACAACACCCAGTGCTCTTCCCCATAAGTGCCCTAACTTTCTTTAACTACTTTCAGTAATTGGTACAGATTTTGAAGACTTTGTACAAAGAAACAAAGTATTATTAAATACTTTATATTACAGTTTGAAATTTAATGTTTTATGTGTACTGGCTTAAGTAAGACAGTCTTTAAAATTTTTTAAAGTGTATTTATTTATTTCAAGAGACAGAAAGTGAGTGAGAGAGAGAGAGCAGGGGAGGAGGAGAGAGAGAGAGAGAGAGAGAGAATCCCAGGCAGGCTCTGCACCATCAGCACAGAGCCCACTGTGAGGCTTGAACTCACCAACTGTGAGATCATGATCTGAGCCGAAACCAAGATTTGGATGCATAACCTACTGAACCACCCAGGTGCCCCTTAAATAAGATAGTCTTAAAGTTATTTTCATGTGTTTCTTTTTTAGGACCTATATACTTGTGGCCACTAGAGAGTGTCAAATTGCTTATGTGTCTCATGTTGTGTTTCTACTGGACAGTGCTGTTCACTGGTGCAGGAGTGATTCCTAACATATATCAGGAAGAGTGGGGCAAGATAATGAACTGAATATGAATATAGACTATACATCCATGCTCAGACTGCCTTACTAACACCAAAATTATGCTCTTAAAGGGAGAGTGTGGATGGGAAGAAGTCATCAGACCAGAGGGATAGTCTTTACTATGATTTATGTGATTTAGTTTATTTTGGGTAGAAAGCTAAAAAAAAAAAGTCATTGTTTCCAGCTTGGGGAATGGGTCAGTGATAGTCCTGTTAATCCTGTTCACTGGGATCTTCATACAGGAAGAAAGGAGTCAGAGCAGATAGGTCAGTGGAGGCATGAAGATAATGAATTTGGTGTTGGATTTGTGGTATTTGAGGCATTCCTGGGCTATCTTCATGTCCAATACAGGAGCATGAGCAATGCTGGGAAAAGAGCATGGGCTTATGGATAAACAGATGGAGGTCATCAGTGGAGTGGATGAAATCACCCCAGGAGTGTGCACATCAATGGTGGTGCTTTGGGAAACGTACCATTTAAGAGTGGGCTGAAGAGGAAGAGCCTTGGGCGGGGGGTATTGGCAAAAAGAACCTTGATAAGTTTTTATCCTTCAAACTCTAGCATAGCCTCCAGGGGATGCTTGTGTGATTTAACTTCTAAGGTGCCAACCATAGCTTTCAATACACAGGAGTTAGTACAGCATGAGGTATGTTTTAACCAGTGGAAGCTTTTTATCAGTCAAGGATTTTTAAGAGGTAGCACAGAAATATGAGGAGAAAGTGCAAACCTGTGAACACGGGGAGTTTGCCATGGAAACAAGGGAGTCTCTTCATGGTTGAGTTTAGGATGAATGAATCTTCCTCTTATTCCTGCATGTTTATAGAAGATTCTATATCTTCTATAGAAGACCATGGTAGGAAATGTGACCAAATTATGTTAACACCAAATCTAAAGCAGAGTACAATGTTTTGAATCCTAAGTACCTGGCCAAGGGGAGATGCCTGCTGATTTTAAAGCTCTAGCAATAGAATTTAAACATGTGGGAAAAACAACTTCGCAAATAGCTTGAGGCGTGGAATCTATGTCTTTTCTGTGACCTAAATTTGGAACACAAAACACTGAACACCACAACAAGGTATAAAATCATGATCAAATATATTTGAGTGGAAACTTCAAGTCAATATCAAAACTTCCACTAATTCTTAAGTTGAAATCTATCTAGAATATTCTAGAGGACCTGAATGAGAAAAACTTGATCTTGTTTGCAATGTTCTGAAAAATACCACAAGGAGTTTATCTTGAGTTAAAAGCATGGTCATTGGTCTAGAACAAAATATTAAGGACAGCAGAAAGACAATGGCATAAGACTTCTGTAAAGCAGCCCAAACATCTGTCTTTGGAATTACAGCTTCTGGGATTCAAGAAAAACAAATTTGAGTTATGAATTTATCACTGATTAGAACAATCTGTTATCCAGATATTAGATTCTGATCAGATTACAACATGATCCCTGAAGAGATATGATCATGAGCTTGTGTGATGTACTAAGTTCTAAATACTATTCTAAATGATTCTGCAATGAAGAATACAAAATCCCTGCCTGCTTGGAGTTTACATGCCAGTTGCCAGATAAATATTTAAACAAATAGATATATAAACAATTCCAAATAAGTGCTGTGAAATATGGGCTAGAGCGTGGGCTGGTGGGGAACCACAGCCACTCTGGTTAATAAAGGGCTAGGTTGGTAGGGGGCACTTCAGGCAGAGGGAACAACAGCAGTTATAAAGAGGGGGTGAGGCCTAGAGGCAAAAGAAGCTTATGGCACAGAGAGAGAGAGAGAGAGAGAGAGAGAGAGAGAGAGAAATAAGGTCTAAGTGGCTGTGTTGGAGAGTGAGAGAAGGTCAAGTGATGGAGAAGTAGACCCCTTCAGGCACCACATGGAGAGACAGGATTCTATCCTATTTGTGGAGAGAAGCCTCTGGCAGTTTGTAATCAGATAATCAGACAATCCCTGAGGTCTGATACACCCTAAAACCAAATCACTCCAGCTGCTCTGTGGGGCATGGAGCGATGGAGGCAAGAACAAGTTCAAGATGAAGCTCTGGCCACAGATTATGGGAAGAGAGGAGGCAGTGCCAGCTGTGGTTGCAGCAGTGGGTACGGTACCAAGGAGTTTGTCCAGAAACCATTTGGGTGCAAGCACTGATCCGCGAGGTTTAGAGGAATTTAGTGCACAAAAGAAATCCAAAATGACACTAGGATTTTGTCCTGAGAAACTGATATCTGGGGGTCCTATCTACCAAAACGAGAAGCAAGTTCAAGGCAAATAAGGACTCTATTTTGGACGGGTTGCCTCTGAGATGCATAATAAGTATTCCAGTAGAGATGCCCAGTTGGCAGTTGGATAAATGAGTGTGGAGCTGAGTCCTGGCTGGAGATGGAGATTTGGGTGATATCAGCGTGCTGGTATTCTCTGCAGCCTTGGCTCCATGAGCTCATCAAGGGACGGAGGAGGAGGCAGCCAGGACACATGCTCCCTGGGGCATTCCAGTATTTCAAGGTCCAGGTGACAGGGAGAAAGCAAGAGTTTCTAAATCAAGCAGAAGGGAATGTAGGAGGTTAGGTGGCACAGAGCCTAGGGAAGAAAGTGGTCTAAAAAAAGAAGGGCTAGTCAACTAGCTCAAAACTGCTGAGTGACTGAGTATGAAATAGAAAACTGTCACAGGGACCTGGCAAGACAGAGGTCAGGGGTGACTTTATGGGGATTGAAACACTGTAGCCCTAGTCCTAGTTCTGCTTGTAGCTATGCATAAGTTACTCGAGGTTTTCCCTAAAATTGGGATAATAACACTAAGACCGAGCCCTGCTTAGAGGAGCACATAGTATACTTTTTGACATTTTATGGTGTTCAGAGATTTACATTTTTGATGTGACCTTTTATTATCTTTATACAGTACTAAGATTGTATTCTGGAGCAAATGCCGTTAGCTGGTGAGTTTTGGGTATATTGATAATTTACCATTTTATACCTTTGGCAGAGATGTACCAAGGAGCTAATATTTCCGTGTATGTGAAAGTACCTCTCTGCATTCATAGAATTGTGCCTGCCGCATTCAGAGAGGGCATTCAGGGAAGCCAGTACACCTTCCTTCTCAAAAACGTGGCTGGGTGCCAGTTACATAGGCCAGGCACTGAGGTAGGCAGGGGCAGAATCAGCAATGAATGAGCAACAGATCTGAGCAAGGAGCTCCAGTGACTTCCACCACTGCACACATTCATCCCCGGCTCGCAGAGTTTGATTTAGAGCAGGGGCAACTGACCAACAGTCTCAGCAGAACCTAGGAACTTACTAGAAATGTAGATTCTAGGGCCTTACCCCAGACTCACTGAATCACAAACTAAATCAGCAGTCTGTTTCAACAAGCCCCCCCTCCAGATAATTCCAATGCACTCTCAATTTTGAGAACCACTGGTAAGAAGAGAGGTTGCTCATTTAAGCTCCACTCAATAATCATAGTATCTGAAGAGAAGGTAACACATAGAGGGGGAAGAGTGGTATTTCTCACTCTCGGTTCTATTTATGAATCCTGTACTTAGATATTTTGGCTTAAGGCATATTTGAGTCTACTTCTGGCTTCAGACTATATGAATCTATTTAAAAATTTGGGGGGTTATTTATTTCCATTACGTAAGTAAAACTGAGAGCTTCTGAGAAAATCACCCAGTTGTGCAGATTGGTCCCAGGATACATGCATGGCTTTAAAAAGATGTTTATTCATTTTGAGAGAGAGAGAGCAAGAGAGAGAGAGTGAGGATGAATGAATGAATGAATGAATGAATGAATGAATGAATGAATATCCCAAGCAGGCTCCACACTGTCAGCACAGAGCCTGACATGGGGCTGGATCTCACAGACTGTGAGATCATGACCTGAGCCGAAATCGAGAGTCAGCTGCTGAACCAGCTGAGTCACCCGGGAGGCCCCAGTGGTTGGCTTTCAACTGCTTTGGAAACTTAATGCCAAGCAGAAGTGCCATGCTTTTCTTGTCAACCCTTCCTCATTTTCCTATTTGCTTATCATTCCCAGCAAGAAAGCATGCCTTTTACTCCTCACAGGTAAAATGACTTACTGAAGAAAGTTCCTGACACTAATCCTGAACGTTTCCCTAACTCCTTCACATCTTTCCTCCTCCAGTAGTGTGTCTGTGGGGGTGCTATACCTGCTCCAGATAGAAGTATGTGTTCACTTGGGCCCCACCCCTGCTGCTTTGTTCTCCTATATCCTAAACCCTTGACTGTCGCATCAGGATCATTTGTTAAGGATTTAAATATGTGAATGGGCTCTTTCCTTATAGAAGGAAAAGCCAAATATTGTCCCAATTTTATATAATTTTTTAACTGTTAATCTTTTATTTTGTGCAGTAAAATTTCTTGCACCTGTCTATCCTTGTTCTCTTTAAATCCCCATCTGGGTGCCTGGTGGCTCAGTCAGTTAAGCATCCAACTTCAGCTCAAGTCATGATCTCATGGTTTGTGAGTTTGAGTCCTGTGTCAGGCTCTGTGCTGACAGCTCAGAGCCTAGAGCCTGCTTCAGATTCTGTGTCTCTCCCTCTCTCTGCCCTTCCCATGCTCATGCTCTGTCTCTTTCTGTCTTTCAATAATAAATGTTAAAAAAATTTTTTTTAAACCCATCAATGAACATGTCATTTGGCCCATGGCACGTAGTCAACTAACATTTGCTAACTAAAATGGCTGAATATACACATTGAAGAAAACTTGAAAATATAGAAAGTTACCCAAAAAACATCATTAATCATCTCTTTCCTAAATTAGATCATCATGACAATTTTACATAGTTACTATATTTATATCCCTAGTCTTCAAAAGACACATCACAGTTTCATAAAGTTTTGGAAAGAGCACAGTCATGTTTGGAAAATGATTTAGAACTGGTATTCAGTTATTTGGGAAAACATCTAGGAAAAGTAGAGATAATTGAAATTAAAATACCTTTCCTGCAAACTTTAAATCATCACATCCAATCAAATTTTTACTGGATCAGCTAATAAGTAATACCATGTAAAAGAAGTTTTTTTTAATTTCTTATTTTCCCTGCTCAACTTTATTGAGCTAATAATCAGAAAAACAGATGACATTTTGCATCAAGAAGACAAATAGTAGGAGGTAGTAATAAAACTGATTTTCTTTTCAAGAGGACCTTTCAAGTTCAACTTTCTTTTAAGAGATCTATGTAGCCACGAGACAAAAAAGGAGAAAAAAGTAATGAACAGCATCAGGAAGATAAGGAGTATGTTCTGAAAGAGAAATAATATTTTCTTCAATATTCAAATAATGATTATTTTGTTACCATGAAAGGATTTAGAGGAAAGGAAGGCTAACAGGAAGGCTTACAGGAAGGCTAACATGGTTGAACTCTCCAGGCCAAAATATTTTAATTTACATGTACCAAATTTTACAGTATCCTAACATAGAGCTATGCTAGAAATCTCATTAATTATTAGTTGATCAATCAAAACACCCAATAATTCTCACCTTAAAAGAAATACAGTCTTTAATCATTTTTTAGTGAAGATTAAATGGCAGAGAAACATAATGAGGTCTCCTATTATATAGCGACTGTTGGTTTTTGCAAAATATCCTGCTGCACATTCTATTCTATTAATACGCTGACAGATCCCAGTCTTAGGAAAACAATAGCAAAATGAGAAGGGTACTTATTCTCCAAACAAAAGAAGATACACATAGAAGAGAAAGGTTCAGAATGTACCTTATAAAAGGGATTCAGAATAAAGTTACCCATACCCACAGAAAAGAAGCACCATGGACTGAGCTGCAGAAGTTTCACAATTTCAGTGTGTTCTTAAAAAACAAAGTCTGCCAAAGAGCTCTGCGGATGTGGACCTGGTTTGCAGCAACATGGCCAAATGCACCAGGCAGCTTGGAATCACGGGGGCTGTTATGGTGTGTCTGTCGGGAAATGGTGAAGATTGAAATGAGCCAGCATGCCAAGTATACTCAAAGACCAGCTGTGGGGGTCTCACCCTGTGGTTCCTGCATGAAAAGTGTGGCTGTTGGTTCCTGGACCCACGACACCACCTCTGTCGTCACAGGAATGCCTGGCATCAGAAGACTGAAGGGGCTGAGAGACCAGTGGAAACTCCAGCATTGGAAACATTGCTAGCCTGTAATGAATGCATTAACCTCTGTAACCACAGCAAACAATTCTACCAAAGAAATTAGCACAGATGCAGTCTGTCACGTTTTTATTGTAGACGTGAATATCGACAAATCTGTGGAAGAGCAAAATTATTGCCCTTAATGAGTGCCACCTTCCTTTTGTGAACTTTTCTGTCAGCTTACAGCTCAGGAGGCTCTATCTAAAGACAGTGCTTATTAATTTTTTTAATGTAAAGGGCTTTCATGCCTAGAGTGTGCATAGGTAGACGCTAGGAGTAAATATCTCTGGTAAGAGGCATCTCTGAAATCTGTCGTGTGTGTGTTAAGATGGAAGGCACATACAGAGAAGCGAGCAGATGTGTTGAGATGGGGGCGTTTCATCATGGTTAATAACAATGGTAAGTTTGATTAATGTTTGTCATTGTGGGAAGAGAAACGAAACAATTTTTCAGAGCAGGATGAAGCAAACACATTACAAAGATGAAAATGCAGAATTTAAGAAGAGTTGAATACTACTGTACTTAGGCAATTTATCCTTCCCTTCTTTCATGTAAAAGTATGATTTCACTGAATTTTATTTTGGCTAAATGATCAGAGCTTTAGTTTCAAACCTCATAGGGAAAAGAAGAGGTCATTTGTTTGCATTTTTCAAGTCCTGGGGTTACTAGAATATGTGGTAACTGCAGAAAGTGTTCAACCTAGTGTTCTTATTGGGGCATTAGACTT
The DNA here is from genome assembly GCF_006229205.1 of Suricata suricatta. Lineage (NCBI taxonomy): Eukaryota > Metazoa > Chordata > Mammalia > Carnivora > Herpestidae > Suricata > Suricata suricatta. The sequence goes on from NC_043713.1 coordinate 52,359,787, forward strand.
GATTATGTCGCAACAGTAATAAAAAGTCCTCCTAAAGGAAGTACATTGGTAATAAATACACTTCACATTTTATGTACCTCAGACATATAGAAGAGGAGGAAGAAATACTGGACTAATCAATGAAACAAATCAAGTGACATACCTGTTGGAAATTCTTAAGGGAAACGACAAAGGAAATAAATATCTTGATCTGTTATTAGTTTGGCAAATAGTATGGTTTTTAGTCTGTTTTTAATGTGTTAACACTTAAACAGTTATAAGATTTAGAACCACAGATGTTTTATTAAATCATGTGAGAGGTATCTTGGTATTAATATAAACATTGAAAATATGCAAAGGAGTTTTTTCCAATGTAATTAAAATTCATTTTAAATTGAGATTCAGGAAGTAAATATAAGCCTGCTCCCTTGGTCAGAGGACCCACAGAAGTCCTGTAGCCTGGACCTATGAGGTTGGCTTCCGTTCTCTGCTTTGGTCTAGCTGCACAGAGTTTCCCTGTAACCAGCAAAGCTGGAATACAGGCTTAAGCGCTCCTCAAACCCTGGGACGGCTCTGCCTTAGCCTTTGGCCCCCACGTTTGACCCCCTGCAGCACTCCATCTCTGTTCCAGATTATGGTGACCAAAGAGTTACCCTCACTCACCTTCTTTCCGTAGCTAGAGGATAACTTTGAGTTGCTTTTCTCCCCCCAGATTTCAGTCTTGTAGCAATGACCCAGAATTTGAACCAGACTGTGGGACTTTACATTAATTAGGATTGGTGCTCTAAAAAAAATATTGATGAGCGAAATAAGTCAGGCCGAGAAGGACAGATACCATATGTTTGCACTCATAGGTCTAACAGGAAAACAGGAGAAACCTAATGGAGGACCAGGGGGAGGTTAAGAGGGAAAGAGTGTTGGGGGGAGAGAGGAACGCAAAACTTGAGAGACTATTGAATACTGAAAACGAACTGAGGGTTGAAGGAAGAGGGGGAGGGGGGAGGGGAAGGGAATGGTGGTAATGGAGGAGGGCACTTGTGGGGAAGAGCACTGGGTGTTATATGGAAACCAATTTGACAATAAACTATTAAAAAAATGATGAAGAATGAACTGAAGTAAGCAGTCTTGTCCTATCCAACAGTTAATTAAAAAAAAAAAAACAAACAACCAAACACCTCAACAAACCACTGCTCAGGAAGACTTAATTTTGGCAGTATAAAGTTATCATCTAGCTGTCTTTATTCAAATTGAGTAGTCTATAAGTGTGTTGAATTCCTAGTACATTTAAAGCCTTTCTTGATTCTATAAAGAACACAGAGAAACATAATATTTGTCTTGCCTTTAAGATGTTTATATCCAGTTTGGAAAAAGCAATTTTCAGTGCAAGAGAATAGAAGCAGCAAAGGAATGACCGGGTTTTTCTTGTCTGTATTAGAGTTCTCCACAGAAATAGAACCAATGGATGTGAGTGTGTGTGTGTACGTGTATATACACACGTATGCACAGAGATGTATCTTAAAGAAATGGCTCGTGTTTGTGGAGGCTGTGACGAGTCCCAAATCTGTAGGATAGACCAGCAGGATATCCAAGGAATGTTGTTGAAGTGTGAAATCAGTCTGGAGTCAGAATTTCCTCCTTTTTGGAGATATGTCTCTTTTTTTCTATTAAATACTTCAACTGATTAGATGAGGCCCCTCCACATTATGGGCACTTGATTTTACTCAAAGTCTACTGATTAAAAAAATTTTTTTAAGTTTATTTATCACTTTTGAGAGAGACAGAGAGAGAGTGCACAAGTGAGGGAGGGACAGAAAGAGAGGAAGAAAGAATCCCAAGCAGGCTCTGCACTGTTGGTGCAGAGCTGGATGCAGGGCTCGAACCCGTGAACTGTGAGATCATGACCTGAGCAGAAATCAAGAGTTGGATGCTTTATTGACTGAGCCACCCAGGTGCCCCCAAAGTTTACTGATTTAAATGTTTATCTCACCTAAAAAATATATCCACACTGTTATTTAGGCTAGGTTGGGCCCAAAACCTGGGAACTCTGAGCTAGCCAAGTTGACACACACATTAACCATCACATTGCCCTTTGCAAAGAGTAGTCAATAAATTTGTTTTTAATTAGGCCATAATATTTTGCTTGAACCAGTGACAAATAAGCTTCCAGTTATTTCACTCCTGGAAGCTACAATAGTTCTCTGCTAGAAAGAGCTCTGTTAGCTGTGTGCACCTTTTACCGGTGATCAAATAGGCTGGTTTGGGAATCGATCCCTCATTCGGGAGGGGGAGTTGGTGATTCAAGAGTTCCTGTGGCCTGGCTCCGGTGGCAGAAGCCACAGCACCCGAGTTTATTAGCGATGAGTCTACAGGAGAAGATAATGTGTTAGGATCTTTTGATTCAGGGTTTTAAAATATTTTCTGAAACACATTTCAATTTTTAAGGGAAGCTTCAGATTTTAACATCCTTCAACCAAAAAGATCTCACTTTAGGAGAAGAAAAAGTCCAAGAATATATAGGGGTTTGTCTCTTTCCCGACATGGCCACTGATGCTTTTCTTCTTTATTGCCCCTGAATGTCCTATGGCTCCTGCTTTGCCTTAAAAGTGACACATTAAGAACTTACTATTAAGCAGGTAAATGAATGGATTCAACGAGTAAAGGAACAAATTCAATGTCAGAAGGCCTAGTATAGTAGAGGAGATTTGAATGGTTGAAACAGAGATTGATGTGAGATTCAGATGGTTGGGCAGGATTCCAAAATTTATAAATAAATATAAAATCAATATAATGCATACAATGGAATATGGCCTTAAAGAAGAAGGAAGTCTTGTTACATACTGCAACATGGATGACCTTGAGGACATTATGCTACGTGAAACAAGCCAGTCAAAAGATACATACTGTCTGGCACTTAGATAAGGTCACTCAAATCCATAGGGACAGAAAGTAGAATGGTCATTTCTGAGGGATGAAAAGCTAATGTTTAATGGGTACAGAGTTTCAGTTTTGGCAAGATGAAAAAGTGGTGAGATTTACAACAAAGTGAATATACTTAATGCCATTGAACTGTAATGGTTAAGGATAATGGACGGCTCAGTTGGTTGAGCATCTGGCTTCAGCTCAGGTCATGGTCTTGTGGTTCATGGGTTCAAGCCCTGTGTCAGGCTCTGTGCTGACAGCTAGCTCAGAGCCTGGAGCCTGCTTCCAGTTCTGTGTCTCCCTCTCTCTCTGACCCTCCCCTGCTCATACCGTCTCTTTCTCTCAAAAATAAGTAAAACATGAAAAATATATTTTTAAAAATGGTTAAGATGGCAAAAACTATATACTACCTGTATTTTGCCACAATGAAAAAAAGCAGTGTGGATAATGAAGCAAATAGAAAAAAATGAAATAAACACCATCCATAATTATTACCACCCTAGCACAATACTATTGTGCTTTCCTTGTGGTGTTTTCTTATATGTACATATTTTTTATGTAATACTTATTGTCTTAAAATAAATACTGTGGGTATTTTAATTTTTGTTTGTACCTTATAGTATTGGAAATTTGCTTTATTTCTTTTTAATTTGGGAAATATTCTGAATGTCTTTTTTGCTTATAACTTTTTACATTTAAGATTTTTTGGAATGTTCTTTATTGGATATAATTGACATGTAACTATTAGTTTCAGGTTGTACAACATAATGATTTTGTATGTAGGTAGATATATACATATGCATATATACACATTTTGATACATATATATCATTTTACTACATGTTCATATGTATAGTAAGATGTATATACAGTAAAGTGATTAGATAATATCCATTACTACACATAGTTACAAATGTTTTTTCTTGTGATGAGAACTTATAAAATCTACTCTCTCAACAGCTTTGCGCTATGTAAGATAGCATTGTTAATTATAGTGACCATGCTGTGCATTTAATCCCCTGGACTTACTTATCCTATAAACCTTCAGTTTTGCCCATCCCCCACTCCTCATCTCTGGTAACTAGCAGTCTTCTGTTTCTACAAGTTCAGTGTTTTTTTTTTTAATTTGAAATATATTTGACATACAACATTGTATAAATATAAGGGATACAACACGCTAACCCAATACATTTATATATTATAATTGTCATTGTGTCAATAATTAGCACCTCTACATATTACATAATTAGTTCTTTTTAGGGGTTGGAATGATTAAGTTCTATTCTCTTAGTAAGTTTGATGCTTATAATATAGGATTGGTTTTTTTCAAGTTTATTTACTTATTTTGAGAGAGTGACAGAAAGAAAGAGGGGCAGAGAGAAGGGGGGAAAGAGAATCCCAAGCAGGCTCCACACTGTTAGCACAGAGCCAGATGTGGAGCTTGAACTCCTGTACCGCAAGATCATGGCCTGAACCAAAGTGGGGGTCTTCACTGACCAAGCCACCCAGATGCCCTACAATACTGTTTATATTTACTGTGCATTCAATCTCTAGGACTTAGATTCCAAGTTTGTAGCCTTAAGCAATATCTGCTTATTCCTCTCCCCACCCCTCTTCCCAGTAACCATCATTTTACTGTTGTTAGGAGTTTGACTTTTTAAGATTACACGTATGAGTAATAACATAGTTGTGTCCTTGACTCCTCTCACTTAAAATAACTTTTTGAAGATCTACCCATATGAGCACACTCTTAAAATGTCCTGTAATCAATTGTGTCGATTCTTTCATAGTTTCTTCTGCTCCAAACTTTAAAAGTTCTTCCCACTCGAGAACTTTCAAAGACTGTCTCATCCCCCACCCCAACCCCTGCGGGTTTTCTTATGGTTTGATTTTGCATACTCAGCACCTCTTCCATCTGTGGAATTTACTGTGATGTATAAGGGACAGATTTTAATGGGCAGGGAGGCAGGGGAGGGCATAACTGGGAGAACAGCAGAGCAAAATTTTAGAAGCAGATTTAAATGAATGTGTGGAAAGTCAATCCACTTGTCTGGGTGGGGTGGTTGCACTGAGTATTGAAACTATAATGAGAGGCAGAAACGGTGTGAAGGGAGAAGAGGAACGGCCACCAGTACCTGACCCGATGCATCACAGCCCACTACCCGTGGCATTCACGGCCTCAAATGGGTCTTGGCTAATTGGAGGTAGCAGGACCTGAGAGCAGCAGCCCAGCCTTAACAGGAAAAAACTTTAGATAAGAAACACTTTGCCAAATTAGAGATAAGCACTTTCTGCTCCAAAACTGGTTATGTCTTAATAATGTCTGTCTAAAATGCAGTAGGATTTTCACCTGTGCCCATGATGATTTCATTAAATGCAATTTAACTTGTGTTTGCAAAAGGAAAGCTGCTTGGCTGGTATCTAGCAGAACCAGTGAGCTTTGCGTTAGATGTGCAGGTGTGCCACTGTCCTACTCCTCTCTGAAAAAAATCTCCACAACTTTCACTGCATTGTTCTTTCTCTGGAGTCCAGATAACACATCCGTATATTCACTACTGCCCATTTTTTTGAGATTATTTTTAAAAGGAAGATTTTAGTTCATCTTTACATATATTCCTATTTTTAAAGGATGTTTAAATAACACATTGGAAACAGTGAAATTTCAAAACACAAGAAAATGAAAAATTAGAAATGCCTGCCTACAAAAGGTCTGTATTTCTGGATAGGCAGAATATAGGGTACTTGCCCTTGTAAGCAAAAATATACTTTAATAAACTGGAATGCCTTAAAATATTTTTTAAATTTTTATTTTTAAGAGAGATACAGAACATGAGCAGGGGAGGGACAGAGAGAGAGGGAGACACAGAATCTGAAGCAGGCTCCAGGCTCTAAGCTGTCAGCACAGAGCCCAACACAGGGCTCGAACTCAAGAATGGTGAGATCATGACCTGAGCTGAAGTCAGACACTCAACCAACTGAGCCACCCAGGCGCCCCAACTAGAATGCCTCTTAAAAGATTGGGATCATAATTATTTTTGGAGGTTTGTTTTTCCTCCCCTCTTCCTCCTCTGTCACTTTTGTGACAGGACTCAAAGCTACTCAAAATGCACATGCTAGCATTACTCAGATGAGAACCCACCTTGAAATGCTGTACAGGAGTAGGGAGCGCATTGGCATGAGAGAATGAAAAGGTTATGAAAGAATTTAGGAACCACAGGGGAAGGGAAGGAAGGACAAGTTCCTTAGGAATGTTCTCTGCCCATTGCTATGGGGTAGCCTGTCATGCTCTAGAAGATTCAAGAGCTAAGAGCAGGAGCTTGGAAAGAGCTCAGAGAATGAGTTGACTAAGTAAGAAAAGCTTATTCCAAATCTTTAGTGCCCTTCAGGTTTTGTATGGGCAGGAATGAAAAGCTTGAAGCTGAAATAAAGAACTGATTGAGTATTGTCTTGTTTTCCCTGGACGAAAGGACAGTGTGTGGGATATGCTGTACTATATGGAGATATGATACAGTGATGGTTCTAGTTCAGAAGTTTCCTTATTCATCCCAATCCAGTGCTGCTTCCTTCCTCTGATTTCTTAAGACACATACTTCTTGTTGTTCTTCTTAATGATGTATAACTGACATAAAATGCCTATTAGCTTTAGGTGTACATCATAGTGATTACATATTCTTGTACATTGCAAAATGATCCCCACAAGTCCAGTTACTGTTTGTCACCATACAAAGTTATTAGAGTATTCTTGACCATATTCTCTATGGAGCATATTATATCCCCACAACTTACTTATAACAGGTTTGTACCCTTTAATCTCCATCTATTTTGTGCCCCCCATCCCGTCCCTTCTAGTAAGTTTGTTTCTTGTATTTTCATAATACAAAATGTTTTTGTTTTCATTTGTTCACTTGTGTTTTAGATTCCACATGTAAGTGAAATAAAATAGTATGTATCTTTCTGTCTTATTTCACTCAGTGAAATAATACCCTTTAAATCCATCATGCTGTTACAAATGGCAAGATCTCTTCTTTCTTATGGCTGAATAGTATTTCATCATATGTGCATACACCACTTCTCTAGCCACTCATCTGTATGTGTTCACTAGAGCTGCTTCCATATCTGGGCTATTGTAAAAAATACTGTAATAAGCATAGGAGTGCTTATATCCTTTCCAATAAGTGTTTTCATTTTACTTGGGTAAATACCTAGTTGTGAAATTATGGCATCATACGGTAGTTTATTTTTAACTTTCTGAGAAAACTCCATACTGCTTTCCACAGTGACTTCCTTAACTTACATTCCTACCAACAGTGCATGAGAATTCCTTTTCCCCCCACATCCTTGCCAATACTTGCTGTTTGACTTTTTGGTACTAGTGATTCTGACAACTGTAAGGTGATACCTCATTGTGGTTTTGATTTGCATTTCCCTGATGATTACTGATGTTGAGCATCTTTCCATGTGCCTGTTGGCCATCTATATTTCTTCTTCGGAAAAATGTCATTTAGGTTTCTGTGCCCTGCTTTTTTAAAATTAGATAGTTGTATTGGTGTTGTAGGAGTTCTTCATATGTTTTGAAAATTAACCCCTTATTGGATATATAATTTGCAAACATCTCCCATTGAGTAGGCTGTCTTTTTATTTTGTTGATGATTTTATTCCCTCTGCAGAAGCTTTCTGTTTTGATGCAGTCCCAATAGTTTAGTTTTGTTTTTCCCCCCCTTGCCTTAGGAGAAACATGTAAAAGCGATGCTGTGGCTGAGGTAAATGAAATTACTATGCTCTCTTCTAGGAGAGTTACAGTTTCAGGTCTCACATTTAGGTCTTTAATCCATTCTAAGTTTATTTTTGTGTATGCTGTATGGAAAGGATCATTTCATTTCTTTGTCAGAGATTAATTCAGCATATACATGTGAGCCTGTTTCTGGGCTTTCTATTCTGTTCCATTGATCAATGTGTCTATTTTTGCGCCAGTAACATACAGTTTTGATTACTGAAGTTTTGAATATATCTTGAAATCTGGAATTATAATAGCTTCAGATTTGTTCTTATTAAGATTGCATTGGCTATTTGGGGTCTTTCATGGTTGCATACAAATTTTAGTATTGCTTGTTTTAGTTCTGTGAAAACTGCTATTGGTATTTTGATAGGAATTGCACTGAATCTGTAGATTGCTTTGGGTAGTATGGGTGTTTTTAACAATGTTAATTTTTCCAATCCATGAGCATGGAGTATCTTTCCATTTATTTGTGTCATCTTCAATTTTTTCTCAGAGTGCAGGTCTTTCACCTCCGTGGCTAAATTTACTCCTAAGTGTTTTATTCTTTTTGGTGCCATTGTAAATGAAAGTGTTCTCTTAATTTCTCTATCTGCTGATCTGTTACTAGTGCATAGAAATGCAAGGGGTTTCTGTATGTTAATTTTGTTTCCTGAAACTTTACTGAATTCATTTATTGCTTCTAATAGCTTTTTGATTGGACTGTTTAGGATTTTCTATGGCTAGTATCATGATATCTGTAAAGAGATGCAGTTTTACTTCTTCCTTACCAACCTGGATGCCTTTCCTTCCTTCTCTCTCTCTCTCTCTCTCTCTCTCTCTCTCTCTCTCTGTGTGTGTGTAGTATAGAATATATATAGAATGTATGTATATGTATATATATATATATATATATATATATACATATGAATTGCTGTGACTAGAAACTTCTAGTAGTATTTTGAGTAAAAGTGGTGAGAATGGGCCTCTTGTCTTGTGCCTGCTACTAAAGAGAAGCTTTCAGCTTTTATCATGGAATATGATGTTAGCTCTGGGTTTTCCTATATGGCCTTTATTATGTTGAAGTATGCTCCCTCTAAACCCAGTTTGCTGAGAGGTTTTATCATGAATGGATGTTGAATTTTGTCCAATGCTTTTTCTGCATCTATTGAGATGATCATATGATTTCTAGTCTTCGTTTTGTTGACAGGGTGTATCACATTGATTGGTTAGTGGTTGTTCAACAATCCTTTCATCTCTGGAATAAATTCTACTTGAGAGTGTTGAATAACACTTTTAATGTATTGTTGAATTTGGTTTGCTAATATTTTGTTCAAGATTTTTGCATTTATGTTCATAGTTATATTGGCCTATAATTTTCTTTTTTGTAGTGTACTTGTCTCTTTGGGGTATCAGGATAGTGCTGGCCTTGTAAAGGGAATTTGGAAACATTCCTTCCTCTTCATTTCTTGGAATAACTTGGGAAGAATAGGTATTAGCTATTCGAATATCTGGTGAAATTCACATATGAAACCACCTGGAAAACCACATATGAAACCCTGTGTTTATTGAGGGTTTTTATTTAAATAACTAGTTCAAGTTTATGTATTGATGGTTCTATTCAGGTTTTCTATTTCTTCCTAATTCAGTTGAGAAAGATGGAATGTTTCTAGAAATGTATCTATTTCTTCTAGCTGTCCAATTTGTTGACATATAATTCCTTTTAGCAGTATCTCACAATCTTTCATATTTCTGTGGTGTTGGTTATAACTTCTTTTCTTTCATTTCTGAATTTGAGTCACTTTCACTTTTTTTTTCTTCTTTTGATAAGTCTGGCTAAATAAAGCCTTATTAGTGTTGTTTATCTTTTCAAAAAGTCAGCTCTTAATTTCATTGAACTTTGTTTTTGTCCCTATTTCATTTATTGTCTTTCTGATTTTTTTCCCACTCTTTCTACTAGGTGCCTGTTTTATTTTTTGTTCTTTTTCTAGTTTCTTAAGGTCTAAGGATTCACTATTTGGTATTTGTGTGTGTGTGTGTGTGTGTGTGTGTGGGTGGGTGGGTGGGTGGTAAACCTGCATTCCCATGAGTGTCACTCTTAGAATGACTTTTGCTTTGTCTCAAAGTTAGTCTTTGAATTCCTCTTTGATATCTTTGTTGACACATTAGTTGTTCAGTATAGCATGTTGTTTAGCCTCCAAGTGCTTATGGTTTTTATCCCATTTTTTGCTTGTAATTTCTAGTTTCACACAGTTGTGGTTGGAAATGATGCTTGATATGACTTTAATCTACTTAAATATGTTAAGACTTGCTTTGTGGCCTAACATGTATTCTAACTAGGAGAATGTTCCATGTGTACTTGAAAACATTGTGTGTTCTGTTATTTCTGGATGGAATGTTCGGTTATATATCTGTTATGTCCATCTGGTCTAACGTGTTGTTCAAAGGCATGGTTTCCTCATTGATTTTCTGTCAGCATGATCTATCTGCTGATGCAAATGGGATGTTAAACCTCCATAGTAGTGTTGGGTTATTGTCAATTTCTCCCTTTAGTTCTGTTAATATTTGCTTTATATATTTAGGTGTTTTATGTTGGGTGCATATATATATATATATATATATATATATATATCCTTTTGTTGGAATAATGTCTTTATCATTGTATAATATCCTTTTTCCTCTCTTATTACAGTCATTGTTTTAAAGACTATTCTGTCTGCTATCTGTATTGCTACCCCTTATTTTTATTTTCACTTTTATTTGCAAGGAATATCTTTTACTAGGCCTTTACTTTCAGTCTGTATCTTTAGGTCTGAAGTGAGTCTCTTGTAGGCAGTCTATATATAGGTCTTGTTTTTTTTTTTTTTTAATCCAGTAACCCTATATCTTCTGATTGAAGCATTTAGTCCATTTAATTTTTTTTTAAGTTTATTTGAGAGAGAGAGAGACTGAGTAAGCACACATGTGCACATGAGTGAGGGAGGGCAGGGTGACAGGGAGGGAGGGAGGGAGAGAGAATGAGAATGAGAATCCCAGGCAGGCTCCACACTGTCAGCACAGAGCTGATTGCAGGGCTTCAACTCATGAACCATGAGATCATGACCTGAGCCTAAGTCAGAAGCTTAACTGACTGAGCCACCTAGGCACCCCAGTTCATTTAATTTTAATTATTGATAGGTATTTATTTACTGCTATTTTGTTAATTGTTTTCTGGCTGTTTTTGTACTTCTCTGTTCCTTTTTTCTTCTCTTGCTCTCTTTCCTTGTGATCTGATTACTGTCCTTAGTGTTATGGTTGGACACTTATTTATTTATCTATCTATCTATCTATGAGAGAGAGAGAATGAGAGTGAGTAGGAAATGGAGGTGGAGGGGGAGAGAGAATCTCAAGGAGGCTCCATGACATAGGGCTCTATTGCATGTACATGAGATTATGACCTGACCCAAAATCTTATGGGCATTCTCTTGTTGTAATTAGTTGCTTTTCTTTTGTGACTTTAGGGTTTCCTTTTTATCTTTAATTTTTTCCATTTTAATTATTATATCTTGGTGGGGACTTCCTTGGGTTCATCTTTATGTAGTTCTCTTTGCTCCCTGGAGATGGATTTGTTTTCTTCCCCCAAATTAGTGTTTGTTTATTTCTTTCAGCTATTTTCTCTTAAAATATACTTTCTGCCCCTTCCTCTCCCTCTTTTCCTTCTGGGACATTTAAAATGCAAATGTGAATATGCTTGATGTTGTCCCCGTAATCCCTTAAATTCTTCTCATTTTTAAAGCTTTTCTTTTTTTCTTTTTGCTGTTCATCTTGGATGATTTCCATGACTCTGTCTTTCAGATTGCCAATTCATTCTTCTTCATTCTCATTTTGCGATTAATTTTATCTAGCATACTTTTTAAAAAATATTTTATTGTCAAATTGTTTTCCATACAACACCCAGTGCTCTTCCCCTCAAGTGCCCTCCACCATCACCACCAACTCTCTTCCCCCCTCCCCCCTCCCCCCCAACCCTCAGTTCATTCTCAGCATTCAATAGTCTCTCAAGTTCTCCATCTAGCATACTTTTTATTTCAGTAGTTGTATTCTTCAGCTGTGATAGGTTCTTTGAAAATATTTTCAGTTTATTGAAATCTTAGTTCTACTCTTTGTTTCCTCATCCAGGTCAGCATCTTTATGACCATTAATTTTGAATTATCAGGTAGATTGCTTATCTCCATTTCCTTTTCTGATGTTTTCTCATGTTCTTTCACTCAGAATATATTTCTCTGTCTCCTCATTTGGTCTCACTCTCTGTGTTTGTTTTTATGTATTAGGTAGGTCAGCTAGGTCTCCTGGTCTTCAAAGTAGCAGCCTTATATAGAAGTCTTCCTCTTGGCCAACACCTCCCCCCAAGTTGTCAGAACCAGGTGCTCCAGGGGTATCCTCTGTGTGGGCTGCATGCATCTTCCTACTCTGACTACACCATGATTGCTGCAAGCATATTTATGAACATAGTTGGCCTCCAGCCCAGCTATCAGCAGTGACCAGCTGCAACTACTACAGGCACACTGGTAGGCAGGGCTGGCTGAGAGGTCTAGCTGCAGTGCTGCTGGCATGCTCATGGCTAGGGTTAACCTCTAAGTACAGATGGCTGAGAGGCCTGGCCACAACTGTTGTGGGTCTGCTGATGGGCAGGACCGCTTCCCACCCTCCCTCGGGTAGGAAGTGCTTTGGAAGGATACTGGTCTTGGCCAGGGTCGCCTACCACATGTAATGGGGTGGTAGTTGCTGTGGGCAATAGCTGGTCTCCACCAAGTCTGCTTACCATGTATGGTAGGTGGGAGTTACTTTGGAGAGATACCTGCCAAGGTGGATGGAGTTGAGTCCATAGGAGGATGTCCAACATGGGGCAAATGGTGGTGGCAAGGTAGATGGAGTGTCAGAACTGACTTCCACCAGCATTGGGCCAGACAGGCTAAAAGAGGGCAAGAAAAATGGCACCTATCAACACTTACATTTCTACACAAAATTTCCATGGAGCCTTGCCCCTCTAGTACATGTTCGAAAATCAATAAATCTCCTTCTCGTATAATACACTTTATAAACTGCTGCCTCTGTGCTGGATCTTGGAGTGAGTGATATTGTACACTCACCCTTTAAGAGCAGTTTCTTAGTTTAAGGTCCTGAGACTCTTCTGGAGTTACGGCCCTCTACATTATGGAGGCATATGTTCCTGGTATAGATCCCCAGAGCATGGTGGTACCCTTGCTTCTCGGTAGGATCTCTACGCCTGTGATAACCCTTCTGGTTGTGTGCTGCTCTGGGGGTTTAGTTGTCTACTGTGTCCATGCCCTTCCTACTTTTCTCAATGTGGCATTTTCTTTAAATTCTTAGGTATGGAAGAGCTGTTTGGCTAGTCTTGACATCATTTTCAGATTGAGCTGCACTGTATGTAGTTGAAGCTTGAAGTGTTTGTGAGAGAAGGTGAGCACAGTATCCTCCTACTCCACCATCCTCCCAAGGCAGTCTAGTTAGGTCATTTTTTGGCTCAATACAAGCATTCTCCTCCATGGCATGCAGAATTGAGGGGGGAAAATGTGATGTTAAAAATTAACTTTGCAATGTTATTGTATAATGAGAGATGTTTAATTGGGCAAGATCTCAGAGAATGCCAGTTCTAGTACCACTGAACATACAAACAAAAAGAGTTTTTACCTTCTGAATTGAATCATGTTCCTTTAAAATTTATATATTGAAGTCCTTACCCCCTAGTACCTCAGAATATGAATGTATTTGGAGATAGGGCTTTTAAATAGGTTGTTACATTTAAAAGGAAGTCCTATGGGTGGGCTTTAATCACAAATGACTGGTGTTCTTATAAGAAAAGGATATTGGGACCAGACATGCATGAGGGTTGACCACATGAAGACTTCCAACTACAAGCCAAGGAGAAGAGGACTTAGGAGAGACCAGCATTTTGATCTTGGCCTTCAGCCTCCGGAGCTGTGAGAAAATTTATTTGTGTTGTTTAGGCCATTTATTTTGTGGAACTTGGTTACAGCAGTCCTAGAAAACTGATGTCTCTTAAGTGCATGTAATCTTTAACAGTCCCCCTCCAGTCAGGGTCCTTTTTTCTCAACATTCTTTTAGAGATCTCTTCATTTCAATTATCCCAAGTCTCCATGTAGCTACTGAGGTGCTGTTCCTCGTATTCCAGATGCTGGTGATGTTTGATGTGTCTGTCCCTGGCAGTCCATCACTAGCTGGCTCGCTAAGCTCCATGTCTGAAATAATGGTTTGTCCAGTGAGACAGATTTACTCCTGTCACTTCCACCTGCTCACCCAGGCTTCAGATGCTAAACATCTTTAGTTGCTTTCTCTCAGTGTCTCAGCATAGCAGTTATCATCATTCTGTCTGCCTCAACTTTGGTAAGCCCTGTGACACCTTTTCCCCAGGATGGTCTACAGTAAGCTTCTAACCAGGATCTGGCTTCCAGACTTCCCATGTAGCTATCATGTTGCACTCAACCAGAATAATCTTCCTGCTACCTTTGTTTGTCCTTCAGACTTTTTTTCCACCCTGAAGCCTCTGATTCCTGACCCTTATTCCCCACATATGTCCTCCATCCTACTAAAATGAGTCTAAGTTCTGATCTGAGCATCCCCTTAGTCAGTCAGTAAGCAATGACTCCCTCCTATTTCTGCCTCACTGTTTTTGCTCAAGCCATTTTCTCTTCTCAAAAACCCTTTGCACTTTTCACATATTACCCATGCTTCAAAGGCAATTTCAGATCTAATTCCTGTGTGAACCCTTATTCAAAGACACCAGCTAGATGACCTGCCACTTTGAGCTTCCATTACATATCCTATTTCCTTTTCTATCTTGATTAGCAAGTAACTCTGAGCCAAATCCGATGCTCCATCCCTTATCTTAGGCTATAGTCACACTTCTCTTCTCAGTGTGATTTCTATTTCTTTTAGTTCCATTTAACACATGCTTTTCTTTTGAGTCTTATTTATTTAATCTCTATACCCAATGTGGAGCTTGAACTCATGACCACGAGATGAAGAGTTTCATGCTCTTCCAACTGAGCCAATTCAGTGCCATGGAACATGTGCTTTTCCAACAGGAGGCCTCAGATGCACAAGGCTTGGCTCATAGTAAACTCTCAGTAAATACCAACTTTTAATTATGAGCTATTATCAATTACATATTAGTTATATTAATATATAGAACATATCAATATAGATTTAGAGAATAGGATTAATATATTTAATTGTATATAATAGTTAAACAACTAATATATGTATAATTATAAGCAAATAAAATGTCAATTATAGCCTATGGACATATATGTTGTCCTTTTTATTTTTTATGTTTTTAAAATGTCACTTTATTATATTTTTGGGGAAACAATGTAACTTTATCAGACTTTACTCCTTAAGGGTGCTTTTGTCTTACTTTTTTTTTGCATAGAACAATGCTTGGTATAAAATAACCAATCTGTAAATGTTCTCTGTTCAGTGAAAATACATGTGGTACTTCTTAAGAAGACTCCCATGTTTTCATAGATATGTTGACAGACCTGATAGAAGACGTTACTGTTCAGTAGTACTTTTTTTCAAAAATGCTTAAACATCTGCTTTTTGATCTTAGGGAGGCTTTTTTTTACTTCACATTTTTACAGGCTTGAAAAATAGTTGCGCTCCATAAATATCCCAGGATGAGTCATTTGCTTAACCAAACAGCTGCTTACTCATTAGCCAAATGCTCCTCATTTTAAGTCATACACTTAAATGAATTTTCTCCCATGCCTCTCTCCTTCCCCCAGGAGCCAGAAAGTGATACACAGATATTTTTCTGGAATACCAAACAAGTACAGATCTGTCTTTGACATGGGGTAGTCTAAATTTCAAGAAGTGGCAGGAAGCTGTCCGAGCTCAAATTGATAAGCTCTTTGTGTATGCTTTGTCCCACTAAAACACACGATGCTTCATCTCCTCATCCCTCCCCACACACCTCCGGGACATCCTCCTTCACATTCAGATCCACTGGTTCTCTCATTCAGGCGACTTGTACATCTTTGTTCTTGTTTTCTTCCTGTCACCATCATCTGCCTATTAGGTAGGTAGTCTGTCAAAAACCACTAGCGGAAGACATTTATTTCAGTAACTACAAGAAAATGACAAGTAGTTTTGTAATTAAAAAAAGATTTAATGTTTACTTATTTTTGAGAGAGAGACAGAATGTGAGCAGGGGAGGGGCAGAAAGAGAGAGAGACACAGAATCTGAAGCAGGCTCCAGGCTCTGAGCTGTCAGCACAGAGCCCAATGTGGGGCTTGAACTCATGAACAGTGAGATCATGATTTGAGCCAAAGTTGGATGTTTAACCGACTGAGCAACCCAGGTGTCCCCCCGCCTCTTATTTTTAATTAAAAAAATTTTTTTAATATTTACTTATTTTCAAGAGAGAGAAGGAGAGACGGTGTGTAATTATAAGAGATCAACTCTTATAATTAGGAGCTTTCAGCTACCACTCTGGATCCTTCAACTAATTTTGGATAATAAACACAAAGTAATCACTTAAAATCTCTATCCCAGACAACCACTGTTCAACTGACTCCAATGACCTGGTTTTAAGGATTTTATTTTAACTTAATAATGATTCTTTAGTACAAATTCATTTCTGGCGATGGGTATTTGGTTTATTCTGTCCCCTAAAGAGAGGTGATTTATACCCTTATGTTCTTTAAAAATGGTGAACATCATCAGTAGATTCTTCTTTTGGAAGACAATAAATGCCTAAATGCTTTGGAGTGGGAGAAGAGATCGTTAATTTCTAGAAAGAGCAAATGGGAGGAAACAGATACTCTTCTCCAGAGTTTCCATTTATAGTATAGCTTTACTCAACAGGGTTCCAACCGGATGTGGATTTTTTCCAGCCTGCAGGAGACATCGCAAACACCCTGAGCTGGTATTCAGTATGACTATACATGGTTGAAATCACCAGTTGTTAAAACTAGTGCCAATTTTATACTATTGTCCTGAGCCCTCTGGCTCCTCAGCCCTTCCACTGCAACACCTTGCTTCTCAAAAAAAAAAAAAAATCTTTCTACATTAGCAACAAACGAGTTAATGCCTGACACCAGAGTGATCAGTGGCACCAGAATGGTGCTAGGCAGAGAGATTCTTACTGGTTAACTGGTTAAACATTTTGAGTACTTTCCTGCAAAGAACATTTATTTCCAGGTAGATTAAGTATTAGTTATTTTCTGGAAAGCAGTCTAAATGCACTAGCTTTAAGAATGAGGGCGTTTACTTCCCTAGGGTTTATTTCCCCCATCTGTGAAATGGTAGGGTATGCTGGCTTAGTTCTTAGACTGGGTTCCAGAGTTGCCTGAAGGGGAGACTGCTGCTGATGAAGATCTGGGTCCCACTTCAAGCAGAGAGGCTCCTGTTTATCTGGCCTATCCCCTGGGATCCACTCTGCCTTCCTTGTTTGTGGAAAGAATTTTTCAAAAATGGCTGTTGGTGCTAAAAAAAAAAAAAAAAGTTGAAAGGCCACTGATTCAAATGAATGCCAATCTTTCATCCTATTTTAAATTTCTAAAATTCAATTATAACCATAATGATTAATTATATCTGTATAATAATAGCAAGTTCTTATATTGGGCCTACTGTGGGCCAGGCATTATTCCAAATACTTTATATATTTAAACTTAATCCATAGGACAATATGAGCTAGTACTGTAATTAGTTTTCTTAAGTTTGTTTATTTTGAGAGAGACAATGCAAGTGGGGAAGGCACAGAAAGAAAGGGAGGGAATCCCAAGCAGGCTCTGTGCTGTCAGCACAGAGTCTGATGTGGGACTTGATCATGCAAACCATGACATCATGACCTGAGGTCATCAAGGGTCAGATGTTCAACCAAGTGAGCTACCCAGGGGCTCCACTAGTGTTGTAATTATGACTATTAAAGTTTAAAAAGTGTATGTTCAGATATATCTATTTTCACTTTTATAATTTCCTTAGGTACATTTGAAGTCATGATTGATTCACTGGTAATAATCTTACAATGATTAATGAAACATAAACCTGGTATTGTCTTTCTTGATTTACTACACAGATTTCTAGAGACATTTTATTTGAATTTTTAAAAGCATTTGGTGTTTTTTTTTAAGTTTATTTATTTTCTTTGAGAGAGAGAGAGAGAGAGAGAGAGTGCAAGTGGGGAAGGGACAGAGAGAAAGAGGGAGGGAGAGAATCCCAAGCAGGCTCTGTGCTGTCAGCACAGAACCTGATGTGGGGCTTGATCTTGCAAACCATGACATCGTGACCTGAGTCAAAATTAAGGGTCAGATGCTTAACCAACTGAGCCACCATGGTGCCCTGCTAGTCTTATAATTATTATTGTGACCCTTAAAAGTTTAAGAAGTATATGTTCAGATATATCTATTTTCTCTTTTATAATTTTCTTAGATACATTTGAAGTCATAATTTATTCAAAGATAATAATCTTAATACGACTAATGAAATAGAAACCTGATATTGTCTTTCTCGATTACTACACAGATTTCTAGACACATTTTATTTAAATTTTTAAAAGTGTTTGGTGGTTTTTTTTAAGTTTATTTATTTATTTTGAGAGCAAGAGAGAGTGTATGAGCTGTAGAGGGGTAGGAAGAGAGGGAGAGAGAGGATCCCACACAGGCTCCACACTGCCAGCCTGGAGCCCAACTTGGGGCTTGATGACCTGAGCCAAAATCAAGAGCCAAATGCTTAAGCAACTAAGCCACCCAGGCACCCCAAGAGCCTTTTGTCTTTAGCTCATGGATATCATTAGTCTAACAGAGTAGCAACTGTGCATGTCCTTTCCCTATGGCTTATACTGTTTTTCTTTATTTTTTAACGATCGTCCATGGACATGGATCATCTTGATGTGCTTGGAGATTTCCTGAGCATCAGTTCTTCACTCTCACTACTTACCTGGGATAAACAGCTGGATGTAAACCTTAGTATAAAGTTCCTCAATGCTATCCTTTGCCCATGAATTTATGGAAGAGACCACAGACCTGTTGCTCACGTCACCTACTCTCCACTGTAGTGCTTCTTAGGTCCCTGCGTCTCGGTAGCTTCTTGTGCTTCTCTCATCAACAGCCCCATCAAAATAAGCTTCTGTCTGGGAGTGATGGACTGTGGCTATTGTTTCTGTCATCAGTACAGCTCAGGCCTGTCTGTGTTGACAGTCAGCACTGACATTTCTGAGTCAAGCAGAGAAAGGGAATGGTAACTAATGCTGTACAGGATAAGGAGAGAAGGTTCCAGGGCTCATGTGTTTTAATAAAGTGGTGGAGCATACAGGAGAGAAACTACGTTGCTTCATGTAGCTGCTGTGGGCAGGAATCGAGCTGATGAGCTGCTGGATGTCACTGGATGAAGAGAATCCTAGCCACTGGAGGTACCCACATTGAGGCTCTGTGAGAGCTTGCCCAGGATGATAAATGAATTTAAACTGGCTGTGTGGATGGACCAAATGAGCTTTATACAGTATTAACTATCCATCCCTGACTCCCAATTATTCTGTCCTACTAATCCCAAAATTATATGTTGACTTATTATAGTCCTGATTTTAGGTTAAAAAGCTCATTTTCTGAATCTCTAAAGCATCAGTCCATTCTGAGACTTTACGAATTTTACCTGATATCTTGCTCAGGCTTTCTCAATAAATATTCAAATGATTACAATTATGATTATTTTAGAGAGAGAGAAAGCACAGGTAGAGGAGGCACAGAGAGAGAGAGAGAGAGAGAGAGAGAGAGAGAGAGAGAGAGAGAGAATCCCAAGCAGCCCCAAAGTGGAGCTCGAACTCATGAACTCTGAGATCATGGCCTGAGCTATAACTAAGATTTGTATGCTTAACTGGCTGAGCCACCCAAACACCCCTCAAATGACTAGAGTTAATTTGGAATCTGAGATATTTGTTTTTATATATCTCCTCTCTCTTTTTGGTTGAAAAGAAGGGGTAAGAGACATCGTTTCTTTCTATCAGGAGTCAAAGCCTTAAGCTAGTGGGGAAGCTTTGCAAAGGAAATTCCCAGCATTGGCCAGTGAAAGCCCTGTGAATCTGGGGGTCAGGGTCGTTGAAACCACACAGCAGAGTCAGTGAGCTGCCCTGTCTACTTGCAGTCAGTGCCTGGAAGACCCAGATGTATGTACGTACATGTGTGTGTGTTTGTGTGTGTGTCTATATCCTGGAAGCTACAGACTGAGCTGCCTAGAATATCAGGGAGATATTTTCTGGTTGGATTTGTCTTTCTCCCTTCTCCCCAGACCTATGCCCCCACATTTGAGCTTAGACAGCTAGGATACACAATGCAGATTTTAGGTTTTAGCACATTCCTGCTTTAATATGTTAATATGGCACCCAGCTTCCAGATTTGGCTCTAAGATCTTCTACCCTCTTCTCCACAAAAAGAAAACTGTATTATATGTGGACTTTTTGAGTACATTTGTTGGTTATCTCCTTATAACTAATCATTTTAACCTTCCTTTCTTTCCCCTGCCTGACATACTTTCTGTATTGATGACTATGGAAAAATGCATTTCTTTGTGATATTTCTAAAAATAATATATTGAAGAAAAATTAGAGACTGGGCTTCAACATCACAGAGTATTTCTCTCCCCAGATGGCCAATAAATAGGATAAGTCCTTATGCCCCCAAAATCCATTTCCTTTTTGCAATTTCTGTATGCCTTAAAAATGCTCATTAAAAAAGTTCCCTTCACTTTGGTTTAGCTCCCTAGACTTGTTTTCCTTACGTTAGTGATTTAAAGCCTCTTTTGAAAAGATTACTTGCTTGGACTATCCGTGGTCAAGGAACTCCTTTGCATAACAGGGAAAAGGTGGCCTTTCCTGCTCTTTAAAATAGGTTGTAGGTATTGGTTTTAAGACACAAATTTGTTCTCTTTTCTTTTCATTCTTTCCAAAAAATAAGAATTCATATAAAATCTACTACCTACTTATATTAGGTCTTCTTGTTAGTAACTATAACCTATACAAATAATCTAAACTGCAAATATTGGCATTGATAATTGAACACATTTTTTTAAACAATTGAAAATAGCTTTGTAATAACTCTCAAGATTGTTTGGCTAGCAAGTAGTCCCTGAAAGACCTTTAGGACCTATTTGTAAATGATGTGAGGAATGTACCTTGGTAATGCCAAGAGAATCCAGCAATATTAAATCTGAATCAATGCAGAGAACAGAATCTGTTTTTTAATTTTGGTCAGAATAGTTAGAAGATAATCAAGTCAGTTTTGTGATTGGGTTCCCTATATGAAGGCTGTAAAATATCACAAAATAGCCTCATCTCTGGCATAAAGGTACAAAACCATTTGTTTTGCATTTCTGTGAAGGATTTATCTTTCAAAATCTAGACAAAGAAGCAAAGCTTACATGTGCCCTCACACAGGACCCACTCAGTGCACCAGGATTGCAAGTAGGAAGCAGACAGGAATCAATAGTGCTGGGGAAAAAAAACGTAAAAGAGCCTGGAAAGAAAATAAGACAAAGCTACCTTTGAATAATGCAGAGGACTCTTAGGAAAGAGAAAAATAATAGAATAAATTTTCATTCACTGATTAATTTCAGGGCAGAATATGCTTTTTGAAAGACAGTCATTGGCTTTAATCAACTGCTTTCTTCAAAAGCATTGTCCATACAAATGTGACAAAAATCAAAGTTACTTAATACTTGTTATTGTAATTGAAACAAAACCACCAAGACTTCCTTTCCTCTTATCCTTCAGAAAAAGCAGGAGGGAAGGAGGCATGAAGGGTGGGTCACAATAAGAGCAATATTTTATGAAAATGACATGTTTTGCATTTGACTTTTTTCTTGCTGGAGTGTAAAGTAGATTATGAGTAGGAGAAGAAAGGCAATAAATTAGCCAGACAAGAAGGTGAGATTCCAATGGTCCAGGCTGTTGGTGATTATTGTAGCTGGGGCTTTCACAGGAAGTCTGTAGGGATACAGGAGAAGCTGAGTCCAGTCTCCCTTCTTAACAGATCACTGACTGAGCTCTCCAAACTCAGCAGTGACTTCATGGAATCCACTCAGAAGCTTGTCAGGTTGAGATGATGAGAAGAAAAAGTTTTAGATTTCATATCATGGAAAATGCTTCCTCTTGAACCACACAAGACAAGACATAACAGGGAATAGAAAGTTCCATCTAGAAGCTTGATATTTGTTAAGAAGGAGTTTCCTTAAAATAATGCTTTCTCTTTGGTTTGGTAAGAATATGGTAAGTGAAGTGAAAAGCTAATGAAGAAAGCATGTCGACAACCTCCAATAGGAGGATTATCTTTATTGAGTCAGTCCATGTAGTGGTCCTGCATTTCTCCATTTGCTGAGGCCACGCCCACCCCCGAGTTGTCCGCCCTTCCCTGCCCAGCTCTGGGTGGTCAAGTGAGGTACTGGCTGAAGGGCAGAGGGTGAGAGGTGGAAAGGTCTGGGTCTGTCTAGACCGCTTCCCCCAGCTCCAGTGTTTCTGCACTGGTGCCTCTAGGACCAGAGCTCCTCTACAGCTCCAGCTGCTACAGGCTCAGGACACCGATCTTCTTCCCCTTTTCTCTCCCTTCATGCCTAGGGGTTGGGACCACCCCACACTGTGCTTATTTCAGGGTACCTCAACCTCTGTGGCTGCTTTCTTTTAACCCCGCCCACTGCTTGTAAATAACGTCCTGCCCCTTTTAAGTTATCATTTCAGCCCTTTGAAGTGAGGTCTCTTTCCCTTGGGATTCCGACTGATAGAGACTAAAAATACCCCAAATCTGGTAGAAACCATGGTAAGCGGTAATTTCTGGCTGTAAAAGCTAGGTGAACCGCTTGTCGTTCATAAAATCCAAAGACAAATGGGCTATAGAAATTGCAGGTACAATTTCAAAGTCAAAAAACTCTGAAGAAATGAATCAAAATCAATACTAATTATATTAATCATGCACTTTTATAATCACCTGAACCACCTGCTGCTAAATTACATATTCCAAACAGACTTCAAGAATTGTTCAAAAGAAAATAATGTGGCCCCTCCGGAAGGATTTATAAAAATGTAAGGAGGTCAAACCCACTATTCAGAGTATAGCTCACATAATACTTATAGTTTCTAACATTCCAAAAGAAAAAAAAAAAAGGATTTGTTGCTTATTAGAATATTCACTGCATATTAAAAAGGCATTGAAACTTAGCTGTTTCTTTGTTCTGAGTCTGCATGTAAATGTTTATCTTGTTACCACATATTATGCATCTGTGACTTGGCCCAATACTCTGCAAAATGTACCATAAAGTCACTGCTCACAAGAATTTTATGCCCTTAAAATAGACACAAATGTTAAAAAATGTAAAAACGCTTTCTTAGCTTTCCATTTTTTTAATTTTGACCTTTTGGTTTTGGCCTTCGTTTTGTAGGAAAGGAAGTGGCATTATGGGTTAATTACTTAATATACTTTTGTTGACTTGCAATTCAACTGAGTTGAATTGAGGTTACTAAGGTTGTCACTAAGCTACTGGGCTCTGGGTTTGAGCAAAATGTCTCTTCAAGAGGTTGAAATTAATATATATATAACATTATATATAGTTCTGATAACTTTAGAAAAGGAAGGTTAAACAAATTGTTTTGTCATTATTAGACCTCACTTACCCCATTAGTGGTTGAAAATTTGATACGACTGTTCTTTCCAATCCCTAGAGAGATCATTGAGCTGCCAGCACTGCCCCCTAGTGTTCTCTCGCTTTCATGCAGTGTGAATAAAGGGAAAAATTCTAAGATTTATTTTCAATATATATAGTATATTAGTGTGTTGCTATGCAGGTGTATAACATATATTTCCATGGGTTTGTTATATGTTTTATTATATTTTCTTGATAAAAGATTAAAGCATACTAAAGTCACATAAATTGTACAAATGAGTAAAAACAGAGTTGAGATACCAATATATAATTTTTGATTTAATGAACTGAGACACATATTATCTAATATTTTTGGGTGCCCATGATGTTAAGTGTGTAAGAAATACCATATTAAAATTGAAGTCTGAGTAAACTTAATATGTAACTTTACAGTTTCCAAAATTTTATATACATTTATTAATTTGGGGGAAATAGTAAAGATGGAAGAGATGACTTAAAAGTTTTACACATCCAACTTGTTTTTGTAGTGGATTTTAACCAAGAAAATTATTAAAACTTTTTGTTTTATTTAAATCCAAGTTAGTTAACGTATAGTGTAATAACAGTTTTAGGAGTAGAATTTGGTTAACTGTTCATCCCCAAAATGTCCTCCTTAATGCCCATCACCCATTTAGTCCATCCCCCGCACCCAATACCTCTCTAGCAACCCTCAGTTTAACACTCTCTTATGGCTTGCCTCTCTGTTTTTTATCTTATTTTTCCTTTCCTTCCCCTGTCTTCATCTGTTGTTTCTTAAATTCCATATATGAGTGAAATCATGATCTTTCTCGGACTTATTTTGCTTAGCATAATACATTGTAGTTCCATCCACGTAGTTGCAAATGGCAAGATTTCATTATTTTTGATTGCCAAGTAATATTCTTGTGTGTGTGTGTGTGTGTGTGTGTGTGTGTGTGTGTGTGTGTGTGTGTGCGCGCGCGCATGTGTGCCGGATCTTCTTTATCCATTCATCAGTCAATAGACAGATGACATTTGGGCTCTTTCCATACTTTGGCTATTGTCGATAGTGCTGCTATAAACATTGGTATGCATGTGCCCCTTTGAATAAATTCCTAGCAGTGCAATTGCTAGGCTGTAGGGTAGCCCTATTTTAAATTTTCTGAGGGACTTCCATACTGTTCTCCACAGTGGCTGCACCAGTTTGCATTCTCACCAACAGTGTAAAAGTGTTCCCCTAAGAAAATTATTTTAAAGCAGTTTCATTCTCATGAGAGGTAGAAATGAGATTTGGAGTTTTAGAATATAGTGAATATTAAACAGAGGTTTTCTTTTTTAAAAGTTTTTAAATTTTATTTATTATTTTTTAAAATATAATTTATTGTCAAATTAGCTAACATACAGTGTATACAGTGTGCTCTTGCTTTGGGGAGTAGATTCCCGAGGTTCACCGCTTACATACAACAACCAGTGCTCATCCCAACAAGTGCCCTCCTCACTGCCCATCACCCATTTCACACACACACACTCCCGCCAACCCTCAGTTTGTTCTCTACATTTAAGGGCCTCTTATGGTTTGCCTTCCTATATTAAACAGAGGTTTGCTAATGGTAAGAAATAACTATGTATTTGTTTTCCATAGTGTAGCTACATATCACTGAAGATAAATTCCTTTATACAATGCTAAGATATATTTTTTAATTGTCATACTCCTTTTTATAAGCAAACCCATGGTTTCATAGATATTAATATTTAGGGCTACCTTACACATGATCCACCATGCTTAGGCACATACATTTTTATTTGCTTTAAATCCCTCATTAAAACAAATTTAAAATGTGCATTGTAGAGTTTCTGAAAGCCTGCAGTTTTCTGTTTCCATTCTTCTGGTGTCATTCAACATGTTCTTCTGTCCAAGTATTTCCTATAAAGTGTAGTTAGAACTGAAGCAGGACTCATTTGTCAAATAGAAATTCCATATGAACCATAGTATTTTAAAATAAGATCTTTTATTTTTTTAAAGAGGTTATTTTGATTTTTAAGTTATTTTTAGTTTAGAGAGCTAGAGCATAAGTGAGGGAGAGAGGGAGAGAGAATCTTTAACAAGGCTCCATGCTTAACCCTGGTGCAAGGTTCGATCCCACAATCCTGGGATCATGACTTGAGGTGTAATCAAGAGTCGGACTCTCAAACAACTGAGCCACCCAGGCATCCCTAAAATAAGACATTTAAAAAAACAGTTGAAATTACTGTTAACCTACTATATCCAACTATTATTTCAGTACGTAGTCAATATTGGAAATTATTGAGTAGTTTACACACCGGATTGCAAACAATATATTTTATACTTGCAGCATGTCTTGATGTGGCCTAGTCACATTTCACATGCTCAGTAGTGACATGTGGTTAGTGTCGGATAGTTCTAGGGATGTCCTCAGATTAAGGTTCAGTTTTTGGCACAGATATGCCACAGGCATAGGTGGTGTATACTTCCATCCACAAGCACTTGTCTGGTGGCTTTTTGTGGTGTGTATGTGATATTCTGTGATATTGTCATTGATTACCATTGTCTAGATTTAGTAACTAATTGCAGGTTGTAAAATGGTGACATTGAAATTTAAAAATTCCTTCATTTAGCAGATGGAATACTTCATTAAAGAAATATTTCATCAAAGCTACTTGGTTGCTTTGAATAGTTTGTATAGAGAAGGTAGATCAAATGATCTCTTCCTTTTATTTGCTAGCTTGTAAAATGATGATTGTTGTCTCCTCACGTTTTCCAAGGATACTCATTAGTATTTTATTTTCACAATATCATTAGGAATTCATGAATGTTAACCCCTCTGATGTGTTTCAATCTACTGCAGTTATTATATTTATTATTCAAATTCTCCCATCTTTGGCCCCTGGGAGCCTCTTTAACTTGATATCACTGATGCCTTTGATATTCTAGGCTTATATTGTACATTTCCTGCCACAGACCTGTAATCAGCTATTTCTTCAGGGAGCTCTCGGTTCCCTTTAGCGGTGGGGGATTTTTCTTTCTGGGCATCCGTTTTTCCATGTCAAATATTAAAGTTTTTAGTGTCACGAGTATAATTACTCATTTGCTTGATCCAGAATACACACACAACAGTCTCAGAGTAGTTATTAAGGCTCCACCAACAAAATGATTTAGAAAATTTAAGCTTCTTTGTAGTTGTTTTTGTCCTTTTGGTAACATGCCACTTAGGATGAATAGTCAAATAGCGATCAGACCCTTCTTAGTGTTGTTACGCCACCTACTGGATACACAGGCGCACTCGCCTCCTTTGGCTTTGTTGTTGAGGGATGGTGTTAATTGTTTTATAATTATGTAAACGTTTGTATGATGCTAAAGTTAAATTTACAAAATAAATCTACTTTCTTTCCCTATTTCCTTTCTCTACCTTTAGGTAACTCTTGTATTTTTAAATGCTGCCACTTGTTCGTTCATTCGTATTTTAATATATGCTTATATATAAATGTATAAAGTTAATACATACAAATCACATATTTTATCCCCCTTCCTCTTTATTAGATAAATGGTAGCTTATTTTGCAGACTTTACTCCACTTGATATAAGTATATATTTTATTCCAAGTGGAAAAAAATATGTAAACTAATATGTAGGATATATAATTATACAATATATGGAAAAACATAAATACAAAATGTAAATATATATGTTTATAATAACCTAGTTTTGGATTTTGCTTTGTTAGGTAATCTGAAAATCCTTTTTAAAAATTTCTTTTAATGTTTTATTTATTTTTAATACAGAGAGAGACAGAGCATGAAAGGGGGAGGGGCAGAGAGAGACGGAGACACAGAACCGGAAGCAGGCTCCAGGCTCCGAGCTAGCTGTCAGCACAGAGCCCGACGCGGAGTTCGAACCCACAGACGTGAGATCTGACCTGAGCGGAAGTCAGAGGCTTAACCGACTGAGCCACCCAGGCGCCCCTAAAAATCCTTTTTAAAAAGTAGGTGCACATACGCGGGGGCCATCGGGATATGCTTTCCCACCACTTTCTTGACAATATCTGTGGGAATTGGCTCTTGCTAGCCTAGCTACTGTTTCAGGTGGTGATTTGGGTAGGTCAAAAAATGATGTCACCTTGTCACCATTTTTCAGATTACTTCTAAAGAGCCAACGTCATCCTTTTTCTGTTTTGCTTTGTTAGAAAGCATGGGTAGGCCTCTGGGTATGTGAACAGTTTCTCTGATGTACTCTAATCATAGTGGTTGTGTTTGTGTCCACGTGTGTTCTCAGTGGTGAGAGATCTAGTGATGTCTTTTTACACTGCCAGGGCTCTAGCTCCTTGTCCTTAGTTTGTTAAGAATCTCTGAACATCTCATTTTCAATATTGTCCTGAGTGCAGACACAATTGCTCTTCCGAATAATTCTGAAGTGATCCTGCATGATCAACAGGCTTTGGAATGGTCATGAACATTCCTTCTTCCCTTCTTCCACCAACAGGATATTAGCAATGATTCTTAATTGGGGTTGGTGAAAGAAAAGGCTTAGAGAAGTGTGGCCCCAGTGGGAGCATAGAAAAAATGAAGAGGAAATACCCCAGAAGGAAGGAGTAGTTTGATAACAAGCCTAACAAGAACCAAGTGGGCCCTGGTTCTAGACCATATGGACAGCCTTGGGCTGAGGAGTGGAAAGAGGATGAAAGAAAGAGAAGTCTGTGGTCCAAGAATCTGATGGCCCCCCAAAAGCAATTTTCTTCTTCTTTAGGAAGATTAACACCTGACGTAGATTTATCGTCAAGACATTTAAAGTCATCTCTTTTTAAAGTTCAGCTTAGAAATTCTTTCAACAGAAAACAGAATCTTTCATTGATACAGATAGAGATTGGTTCCTACAGGCACTGAATGGGAGAGTTTGAAAAAGGTGGAATTTTGTCTTAAGGTGTTTCTATCAAAGACAAACTGGTGATAGCGAATCTGTCTCTTGTTTTAGCAGTTGGAGAGGACACAGGAAGGCAGGGAGGTTGGGAGAAGGATATCACAGATATAGAGAAAATTCCCAAGAGGGGGACAGGGATTTGCAGACACTGAAAATGGCTATAAGCTTTGACATTTTCATAAAATGTTTATCTTCATTGTGCACAAATAGAGGTTCTCTGTGGGTGCATTCATGTTTGGATGGATACCAGCGCTGGTGTTTTCTCCAGTTCTAGGAAGGAAGAGCATGAGGAATTTGGCAACAGAGGTTGAAGGAAGAGAAGGGTCAAGGAACTGAGAGTCTGACAAGTCCTGGTGAATGACTTCAGAGCATAATGCCACGGAATGTTCAGGATAAATCCCGCGGAAGTTACAGGAGCTCCAGTTTCCAAGTATTAGTCACTTAAGGTCATATTCTAATTAAACAAATTAACTCATAAAAATGGTTCATAAGGAAGTAGACTTTTCTTCTGTAAGCAAGGCTATTGATCATTTTGACCTCAGAAGGATAAGTGGCTTTACATTTCTGAGCTACTTTTGTCTGTTTCAAGTGCTTTCTCTTCCATAATTAAAGAAGGATCATAGGTCTAAAGGTAATTGCAAGTCAGTTCTATGACACTAATATTTTTTTCTTTTTTCTTGTTTCCTTAATATGACAGATGGGCAGGTGGGTTAAGTAGTGAAAAGGCAGGAGGACTTCCCTCTTCTTCATAGCCTCATTTGCCCTGTTTGACTTGTTAATTAACCTGTTCTTAACCTAGATGCTAATAATAGCCAGTCCTACCCTTACTCACTGTTAAAGTTCTGTTTGTAGCCCTGCCATATGCATGAATTAGACTAGTAGAATACTCACTGATCCGTATTAGATGGGGAGGAGGAAAGGAAATCAGAGTCAGAAGAGGAAAAATAGACTAGAAAGGCCCTCTCTTTAGTGACTATTAATTTCAGGTACAATATATAATCACAAATATTTTCAGCTTTTATCAAGATAACCTATATGAAACTACCAAAAAAATCAAGCTATACATAATGGGGAACATTTTTAAAGTTAAAATGTTAGTGTTGAGGGGCGCCTGGGTGGCTCAGTCGTTTAAGTGTCGGACTTCGGCCCAGGTCACGATCTCATGTTTCATGGGTTCGAGCCCCACGTTGGGCTCTGTTCTGACAGCTAGCTCAGAGCCTGGGGCCTATCTTCGGATTCTGTGTCTCCCTCTCTCTCTGACCCTCCCCTGCTCATTCTCTCTCTCTCTCTCTCTCTCAAATATATAAAACATTAAAAAAATTTTTAAAAATGTTAGTGTTGAGCTTGGAGAAATCAAAGATAGCATTGAGTTCTGATCATGCATTGACCTTTTCCCTCTGGCATAGAATAGTATGGTTCCCACAAAAGTCAGGAATTTACTGAGCAGGCTCTTGGGACCCAAGGTTGCCTTTAAGCATATGTGTGTTGTTGGGTGAGATGTGCTGGATGGGAGAGGCACAGTGGGAAGCTGGCAGCTTGCTTTGAAATTTAGATACACATTCACTATAACCTTAATTTTTTTTTCCTGTTTTAATTTAGGATAGCTGCACTTTACAGGCTCTATTCTTTCCACGTGGCTTCTCCATTGTGACTTAGTGTCCTCAGTGTCTTTGTCAATCAAGAGTTCTCTGTAGCAGATATCACACCCTCTAGTGGCACTCAGTGGGTCTCGCTGTAGATTTAGCCTGTTTGAAGTAGAATGCTTATTTTAGTCTCCTGGTCATAAACCCAGGAGCTCTAGGATTTTCCATTATATCCCAGATGGGCTTGTCAACTGTTTGAACCCTTATTGTCATGTAAGTTTACTTGAACTTAGTAAGTCTAAAACTGAATTTACACTTTTTCTCAAACATTTATCCTCCTGAGTTTCCATATCATGTTTTGGGCATACCATATTCCACAGCTCCCAGTTTTCCAGACTTTTTTTCATACATTTATTCAATTATTTATTCAACAAATAACTGTCCAGTTCTCCTGTTGTGTGAGTCAAGGTGCTGGCCACTCTGGGGTGGGGCAGTAAATGTTGGTGTGTCCTCAGGAGGTCACGATATCGCTGACCGCCATTTGCATACTCCTTCCTCGTATCCATTCACCATGACCATCAGTGCACCTGTGTCTTTCAATTCTTCCTATCCATCCATACTTAACCTCTTGGATAGAAAGCCACTCCATCATACCTGATTCACAGCAATCTACTGCTCACTGGCTTTAGATAATCTATAATTTAGAGCCTCTATAATCCACTTTCCATTATTTGACCTGTTCTAGTAGTTCTCAACCCTGGTTATGCATTCAGATCTATAGGCGATTGTATTTGGTCAGTTTGTTCTTAACACAGATATCCAGGAACCGCTTGTAGAGCAGATGATTCAATAATGTTTCCTTTGGGGTTTCTGATGAGCAGAGAGATTTTCAAAGACTGACTTAGTCTCTTACGGGTCACATTTGTGAGCCTTCACCTTGGGCAGGCTAGTCAGATCCACAGTACCCATTCTTCACAAATATCACAGCACTTCTGCCTCCGAGTCTGTGCTCCACTCAGCAGCTAGTGCTTCTCCTCTTCTCAAAGCCCTAAATGCTTCCTTCAAGCCCTGAGGGCCAACGCCATGCCATATTCCTCTTCAACTCTTTCAGGGATTGAGAATTGTTTATTGAACCTGAAGGCTGGTGGAATATGCCATCCTAAACTATGCCTCTTTTGCAGAGGCTCTCTCTGAACTTGCCTTACCTGCTTAAAGACAGAGCTTCCAAAAAGAAACTCAGGTGACATCAATCTTTTCCCCTAGAGTTTTATCATCAGGGAAAACTGATTCTTATCACAGGAGAAGAGACTAGTAGTGGACATCACACCCAGACAAACCTGGCCACACATTATCAAACCTCCTGTCTACTCTTCTGAGGGCTTGTTCTTCCTAAAAATCATTTATGCCCACTTGAGTGGCTTACACCTCCTCCATCTCCCTGCCTGTTTTGTCAATATATCAGTTCTCAAATCTCACATCTTTTCAGGGTATTCATTTTGTTTTGCAATGCCCCCCACACATAATATTAAACATTAATGCATTTATATGCTTTTGTCCTATTCATCTGCCTATTAGTTTATTTCAAAGACCCAGCCACTGAACCTAGGAGCATTGACGGAGTCTTTCCTCCCTACATACATGCATGGCCTGCTTAAACCCCACCTTCTCCTTAATGCTTAAAGTTGTTACACGTCAGGGCGCCTGAGTGACTCGGTTGAGTGGTGGACTCTCGGTTTCTGCTCAGGTCATGATCTCGTGGTTTGTGGGATTGAGCCCCACATCAGGCTCCAATGTGTGGAGCCTGCTTCTGATTCTCTTTCTCTTACACTTGCTTTCTATCAAAATAAATAAACTTTTTTAAAAAGTCTTCATAGTTAAGGTTTTAAAGTCTTTAGAAGCCTCTTCTTTATCTGAACAAATGAGTTCATAATTGAACCCATCAAGGAACTCAGTTTAAGTTCCCTTGTTATTTTATTTTGTTTACATTTTTATTTTGCACATTCATTGGAAATAGGGCATAGCTTGTAGCTTCTAGCTCCCCTGTACATCAGAGTGTGCATGGCACATCAGAGTCTCATTATGCTCTGGGCCTCTTTCTTCCACCTAAAAGCCAGCTATGACAGGCCAAATCTTTCTCCATCTCCCACCTATCAAATCCTTTTTTAAAGGACTCATGTGATTAAACTAAGCTCACCTAGAAAATCCAGAATAATCTCCCTATTTTAAAGTCAGCTGTCTATGACCCTAATTCCATCAGCAATCCTTATATTCCTTTGTGCCATGTAATGTCCCAGATTCATAGGTTCTAGGGATTAGGACTTGGATGCTTGTGGACAGACATCGTGATAATAAAGATGATCAAAACCCTAAATCTTAAAGTTACAAGTCCTAAATTTAAATCATGTCAGAACAAGGATTGCTACCCATTATCAAGCAGTCACTCTTGGCCAGGGATAGTTCTCTACTATATGAACTCATTTAGCCTTATGTAACCCTAGGGTGGGTATTTTAAAATCCCATTTTATAGATGACACAAAGGCACAGAGAATTCAGTGAATTGGTTTTGGATCCTGGGCAAGTGAAAGTCAGAGCCAGGGTTAAACTCAGTGGGCTGGTACCGGAGTTTGTGCCTTTAGCCCCCATGTCATGAGCTTCCTCCTAAGATCCCCCGATTGTGATTCTCTCCCAGGGTATCCTTTTGAGGAAATCCCTACTTAATAGGCCTACGCTATATTAGTAACTGTAATCCATTTATAGTTTGTAAAACACATTCATAAATGTTAATTCTCCAAATAATCAAGGAATGGGTTGGGACTATTCCTACTTTATAGATCTAAAAAATTAACTGAGGTTTGTGCAAGTAAAGTGATTTCTCAAGACAACAGAGTTAATGAGCAGGTATAGTGGGAGCAGGGCTCTGTGGCTCAGGATGCTCGCATGAGGTGGTGGAACAGGCCTGCCTTCAGTGTGTGTCAGACATGTGGTTTTGAAGCCCGTGGTTTGGTGAGCATTGAACACAGGGCCAGCACCGGTGCTGCTGCTGTAGGGAATATTCTGGTGGCACTGCAGGGTGGCCTGCAGTGGGGGACAGCAACTCCTCTCCCCTGATATCAACGCATTCTTCCCTTTTCAGTCTGTCTGCCTTCTGTGGCCAGTGTGTGTGTGTGTGTGTGTGTGTGTACACCACAAAAAACACCACATCTTTTTTATCCATTCATTTATCAGTGGACACTAAGATTGCTTCCATACCTTGACTATCTTAAATAATGCTGCAATAAACACAGGAGTGCATATATTTATTAGAACTGGTGTTTTCATTTTTCTCCCCAGTAAACACCTAGAAGTAGAATTGCAGGATTATAGGGCAGTTTCTTTTTAACTTTTTGAGGAACCTCCAAACTGTTTTCCACAGGGCTGTACCTATTTACGTTTCTGCTACAATAAGCAAGGTTCCCCTTTCTCCATATATTGCCAACGCTTGTTAATTTTTTTGTCTTTTTGATGCTAACCAGTTTGCTTGATAAGAGGTAATGTCTCATGATTTAGATTTCCATTTCCCTGATGATTAGAGATAGCATATTTTCATGAATCTGTTGTGCATTATAAGTTTTCTTTGGAAAAGTGTCTATTCAGGTCCTCTGCCCATTTTTTTTAATTAGATTGCTTGTTATTTTGATGTCGAGTTGTAGGAGTTCTTTTGGATATTAATCCCCTACCAGATATATCAATTGCTAATCTTTTTTTCCCATTCAGTAGGTTTCTTTTTCATTCTTTTGATAGTTTCCTTCACTGTATAAAAGCTTTGTAGCATGAGGTTTATTTTGTTTTTGTTGCCCTTGCCTGAGGAGACAGATTCCCCCCCCCCCGCCCCCTGCAAATATTGCTAAGGCTGAATATCCAAGGCTTTACTGCCTTTCTTTTCTTTTTCTTTTTAAAAAATGTTAGTTTATTTTGAGAGACAGAGCGAGTGAGCACGAGATGTGGAGGGGCAGAGGGAGTGGTAGAGAAAGAAGCCCTAGCAGGCTCCAGGCTCAGTGTAGCCCCTGAAACAGGGCATAATCTCCTGACCAGTAGATGATAACCTGCTCTGAAATCAAGAGTCTGATGCTTATCCAACTGAGCCACCTATGTGTCACATGCCTGTGTTTTCTTTTAGGAGTTTTATGGTCTCAGGTCTTTAATCCATTTTGAGTTTATTTTTGTATGTAGTGAAAGAGAGTAGTCCCATTTTGTTCTTTCATATGTCAGTTTTCCTGACGTTGTTTATTGAGGAGAATGTATTTCCCCATTGTATGTTCTTGCCTCCTTTGTCAGAGATTAATTAATTGTATTGTGTGGGTCTATTTTGGAACTCTCTGTTGCATTCATCTATGTGTCTGTTGTCTGTGCCAGTGCCATACTTTTTTGATTACTATAGTTTTATAGTATAGTTTGAGTTCAAGGTTTGTAATACCTCTAGTTTTGCTCTTTATCAAGTTTTCTTTTACTGTTTGGGGTCTTCTATAATTCGTTACAAACTTTGGGACTTTTTTTCTAGTTCTCTGAAAAATACCATTGGTATTTTACACAGGGATTTCACTGACTCTGTAGATTGCTTTAGGTAGAATGGACATTTTAGTAATATTAATTATTCTAGTCTATGAGCACAGTAGGACAAATCTGTCCATTTGTGTCATCTTCATATTCTTTTATCATTGTCTTACAGTTTTCAAAATGTAGGTTTTTCTTTTTCTTGGTTAAATTTTTTCCTAGGCATTTTATTCTTTTCAATGCAGTTGTAAATGACATTGTTTCCTTAATTTCTTTTTCTGATTATTAGTGTCTATACACTAACATAAACAATAGATTTACATATATTAATTTTGTATCCTGTAACTTTACTGAATCTATTAATTTTCATAGTTTTTGGGTGGAGTCTTTAGGATTTTCTATATATAGTATCAGGTTATCTGCAAATAGTGACAGTAGTGACAGTTTTATTTCTTCCTACTAATTGGGATGCCTTTTCTTTTTTTTCTTGTCTGATTGCTATGGATAGGACTTCCTGTACTATGTTAAATAAAAGTGGTGAGAATGGGCATCATTTCTTCCTCATTTTAGAAAAAGGCTTTGAGCTTTTCATTGTTGAGTATTATGTTAGCTGTTGTTTTCTCATATATGGCATTTATTATGTTAACTATGTTCCCGGTACACCTACTTTGTTAGAGAGTGTTTATCATGAATAGATATTGAGGGTGCCTGGGTGGCTCAGCTGGTCGAGTGTCAGACTTTGGCTCAGGTCATGATCTCATGGTTCATAACCATGAGCCCCGTATTGGGCTCTCTACTGTCAGTGGAGAGCCTGCTTCATATCCTCTGTCTCCCTCTCTCCTTGCCTCTCCCCTGCTCACCAGCTTTCTCTCCCTCTCTTTTAAAAAATCAACAAAATTAAAAAAAAAAGTAAATGGATATAGAATTTTTCAAATGCTTTTTCTGAATCTATTGAGACAATCATTTTGTTTTTATCTTTGACCTTGTTAAAGTGGTGTATCATGTTTATGCATTTGTGAATATTGAACCATGCTTGCATCCCTGGAACAATGTTTCTTGATTATGGTGGAGATCCTTTTAATGTATTGTTGAATTTGGTTTCCTAATAGTTTGTTGACTATTTTGCATCTCTATTCATCAGGGATGTCAGCTTGTAATACGCACATATTTTTGTAGTGTCTTTGTTATTTAGGTTAATGCTGACCTCATAAAATGAATTTCATCTTCCAGTTTTTGGAATAGTTTGAGGGAGATATTTCATTCTTTAAATGGTTGGTCAAATTCACCCATGAAGTAGTCTGGTCCTGGACTTTTGTTTGTTGGGAGTTTCTGGATTACTAATTCAATTTCATTACTAGTTCTCAATTCCTTCAGATTTTGTTTCTTCCTGACTCAGTTTTGGAAGACTGTACATTTCTAAGTATGTATTCGTTTCTTCTAGACTGTCCAATTTGTTGATGTATAATTGTTCACTGTAGTCTCCTATAATCCTTTGTATTCTGTGGTGTTGGTTGTAACTTCTCTTTCTGATTTTATATATTTGGGTCCTGTCTCTTTTTATCTTGATGAGTCTGGCTAAAATTATGATTTTTGTTTATTTTCCCAAAGGTTGGCTCCTTGTTTCATTGGCTTTTCTATTTATCTATCAGTCTCCATTTCATTTATTTTTGTTTTGATCTTTATTATTTCCTTCCTTTGGACTTTGTTGTTCTTTTTCTATTCCTTTAGGTTTAAGATAAGATTTTTTGAGATTTTTCTTTCTTCAGGTAACCCTGTATCACTATAAACTTCCCTCTTAAAAACGCTTTGGCTGAGTCCCAGAGATTTTGAAGCACTGGGTTTCCATTTGTTTTAAGGTACTTTCTGATTCCTTTTTGCTTTTTTTTTCATTGATCCCTTAGTTGTTTAGTAGCATGTTGTTTGACCTCCACATGTTTGTGGGGTTTTTTTTCTCTTGTACTTGAATTCTACTTTCTTACTGTTGTAGTCATAAAAGATGCTTGATATTCTTTCTATCTTAAGTTTATTAAGACATGTTTTGTGGCTTAACAAGTGATCTATCCTGGAGAATGTTCCGTGTGCACTCAAAAAGGATATATAGTTTGCCATTTTAAATGTAATATTCTGTAGTTATATATTTAGCCCATCTGGTCTTAATGTGTCATTCAAGGCCACTGTTTTATTACTGATTTTCTGTCCACATGATCTCTCCATTGATGTAAGTGGGGTGTTAAAATTCACTTTTATTATTGTATTACTATCAGTTTCTGTATGTTGGCTAGTATTTGCTTCCATTTTTAGGTGCTCTTATGTTGAATGCATACATAATTATAAATTATATAGTGTTGGATTGATCACTTTATTAGGTAATGCCCTACTTTTATTCTTTTTACAGTTTTTGCTTGCTTTATCTTAAAATTTTTTAAAGTTGTATTTATTTTTGAGAGAGAGAAAAAGAGTATGAGCAAGGGAGGAACAGAGAGAGAGGGAGACAGAATCTGAAGCAGGCTCTGAGCTTTCAGCACAGAACCCAATGTGGGGCTCAAACTCACAAACTGTGAGTTCATAACCTGAGCCAAAGTTGGACGCTTAACTGACTGAGGCATCCAGGGGCCCTGCTTTATTTAAATACCAGTTAGTCAACACAGAGTGTAATATTAGCTTCAAGCACACAAAAGCAAGTCAGCACTTCCATACATTACCTGGTGCTCACAAGTACACTCCTTAATCCCTATCATCTACCCTCCTCCCCATGAACCATCAGTTCTCATTGGTTAAAAAGAGAGGTTTGCCGCTCTCTCTTTTTTCTCTTTGCTGGTTTGTTTTGT
Source organism: Suricata suricatta (assembly GCF_006229205.1). Taxonomy (NCBI): domain Eukaryota; kingdom Metazoa; phylum Chordata; class Mammalia; order Carnivora; family Herpestidae; genus Suricata; species Suricata suricatta. The sequence goes on from NC_043713.1 coordinate 52,396,976, forward strand.
TCTTAAGTTTCACATATGAGTGAAATTATGTGGTATTTGTTTTTCTCTGTCTTTATTTTAAAGTTTATTTCGTCTGATATACTATTGCTTTTCATTTGTCTCCCTTTGCATGGAATATCTTTTCCATCCCTTTATTTTTAGTCTGTAGGTGACTTCTGATCTGATGCAAGTCTTTTACAGTCAGAATATAAGTCTTTGTTTTTAAATCCATTCAGCTGCCCTATATCCTTTAATTAGAGAATGTATTTCGCTTACATTTATAGGAATCATTGGTAGCTTTGTATATATTGCCATTTTGTTAATCGCTTCTGGTTGTTGTTCTCTGTTCCTTTCTTGCTCTCTTCTTTGGATATTTTATGACTCTAAGTGTTATGTTTGGATTACTTTCTCATTATTTGTTGTGTATCTATTGTGGGTTTGTGGTTACTATGCGGTCCATATATAACATCCTATGGATATAGCAATCTATTTTAAGTTATTGGTTGCTCAAATTTGAAAACATTAAAAATAACTACATTTTTGTGATGGCTAGGTGGGTCGGTTGATTAAGCGTCTGCCTTCAGCTCAGGTCATGATCTCACAGTTTGTGAGTTTCAGCCCTCCACTGTTCTCTGTGCTGACAGTACAGGGTCTGCTTGGGATTCTCTCTCTCTGCTCCTTCCCCACATGTATGCATGCATATGCTCTCTCTCTCAAAATATAGGAGTGGAAGAATAAAAATGTAGTTATTTTTAAGTTTATTTATTTTATGTATTTGACAGATTTCACAGATTTGTCTTTAACTTTGATACTGGCTTAATAGTTGACCTACTACCTTTATCACATTTTGCTTTCAACAGTGAGATTAATAATATTCTTTCATAATTTTCTCCTTTTCTACCTAAATAATTCTCTTTAACATTTCTTGTAAGGCTGGGTTAGTGGTGATGAATTATTTTAACTTTTGTCTGGGAAGCTCTGTTTCTCCTTCAATTTTGAATAACCTTACCTGGTAAAGTGTTCTTGGTTGTAGGTTTTCTCCTTTCAGCATGGTATAGAAGGAAGTCATCTTATATATTTAGTTTCTACTGAAAAAGCAGCTGTTAGCCTTATTGGGGGTTCCTTTGTACTGACTAGTTGCTTTTCTTTTGCTACTTTATGATTCTCCTTTCATGTTTAATTTTTGACACTTTAATTACCACATGTTTTGGTATGGATTTCTTTGGGTTCATCTTGTTTGGGGATCTCTGTGTTTCTTTGACCCAGATGTCTGTTTCCTCTCTGAGGTTAGAAATCTTTTCAGCTATTATTTCTTCAAATAACTTGCCCCTTTCACTTCTTTGGGAAGCCCTATAAAGCAAATGTTGGTATGCTTGGTATTATTCAAAGGCCCCTTAAACTATGCTCATAAAAGTTGTTTTTATTTTTATTGTTCAGCTTGGGTGATTTCCAATACTGGGTCTTCTAGATTGTTGATATGTTCTGCATCACCAAATCTGCTGTTGATTCCTCCTAGTATATTTTTCATTTCAGTTATTGTATTCTTTAGGTCTAATTTTTTAAAATTTCTGTCTTTTTTGAAGTTCTTAGTGTGTTCATCCATTCTTCTAAATTTGGTATCTTTATGAACACTATTCTGAACCCTTGAGTAAATTTATCTCCATTTAATTTGCTTTTTTAAAATACTTAGTCTTATTTTTTTATTTGGAACATATTCCTTGGTGCCTTCATGTTGCCTGGCATTATGTGATTGTTTCTGTGTATCAGGTAGATTAGCCATATTTCTGGATGTTGAAGGACTGGCCCCTATGTAAAAGGTGTCCTGTGTGGCCCAGAAGTGTAATTCCCCTTGGTCACCAGAACCAGGAGTCAAGTGGTGTCCTCTGTGTTCTGCATGTGCCCTCCTAAAGGCATATTGGTGGGCAGGGCTGGCTCCAGTCTGGCTGGCTGTGATGCCTTGCTGCAACAGCTGCAGGATCACTGGTGGGCAGAGTGGGTGGTATGAGTAAAGTAAGCGGAGAGCATCAGGAATGGTATCTGCTAGGGCTGGGCCAGCTGGATAGGAGATTAAGAAAAATGGTGCCTGTTCCTGGGGAAAGTTACTATGGATCTTCCCCTCCAGAACACACTCTAAGATTAGTCAGTAAATCTTCACTAAGGAACTTCACAAACTGAGGCATTTGTGTGAGTCTAGGAATGAGTTGGTGCATGAGTTTTTTGACTAGAGTCTCAGTTTTCTGTAGCTCTCTGGCTCTCCCATAGTTAAGCCCCACTGACTTTCAAAAATTATAGGGGCTCATATTCTTAATGCAGGTTCCCAGGATAGGAAGGCCTGGTGTGAACCTTGAATCTCTTCAGGGGAGATGGAGATATCCCTCCCACTTGTGATCTGCTGTGCCAGGGGAGTAGGTCCTGACCAGATTGCATCTCTGCTCCTCCTACCCATCTCAGTGTGGCTTTGTCTTTATATCTTTAGTTGTGGAAGAGCTGTTCTGTTCACTTACATGTCATTTTCAGAGAGTTAGCGATGTTGTTGTAGTTTTGATATTTCTATGGGAGGAGGTGAGCTCAGGATTTCCCTTCTCTACCATTGTGATCTTAACCTTCCTCCATTTTCATATAATCCAAATGTGGGATTGCTGGATTAGATGATTGTTCTATTTTTAATTTTTTTTTTTGAGGAATTTCCACACTATTTTCCAATTGTGGCTGCATCAATTTGCATTCCCACCAAAAGTACACAAGGATTCCCTTTTCTCAACATCTTTGCCAGTACTTTTGTATTTTGATGAATACCAATCCACTAAGTGTGAGATGATTTCACTGTAGTTTTGATTTGCATTTCCTGGATGCCTAGTGATGTTGAACATCTTTTTGTGTACCAGTTGACCATCTGTATGTCTTCTTTGGAAAAATGTTTATTCAGATCCTCTGCCCACATTTTAATTGGATTGTTTCAGTTATTTGTTGTTGAGTTGTAGGAGTTCTTTATGTATTTTGGATATTAACCCTTTATCAGAGATATGATTTACAAGTATATAATCCTTTTACAGATCTCTTTTACTCTTTAAAAGAGCTTTCTTATAAAACCTTTTATAAGCTTAAATGGCATAAAGTGGAGTATTTCATGCTTTCTAAAAGGTTGCATTAAGCCATTTTGATTTTATGAAATATCTTTATTAGCATCATAATGACTTTTTTTTCATAAAACAAGTGATTAATGTAGGTCTTCTAATAAAAGCAAAGTGGTATAACATGAATGTTTGGAAAGACGGTTTTTGCATCTATGTCCATCAGGGATATTGGCCTATAATTTTCTTCTTTAATGGTGTTTTTGTCAGGCATTGATATCAGGGTAATGCTGGCTTCCTTTCCTCTTCTCTTTTTTGAAAGAGTTTGACATTTTTTTTTAATGTTTGGTAGAATTCATTATTTGAAATTATGTGATCTTAGAATCTTGTTTCTTGATTTTTGATTACTCATTTAATATCCATACTAAAAGTCTGTTCAGATTTTCCACTTCTGTATGATTCAATCTTGGTAGGTTGTATGTTTCTAAAATTTCAAATATGTCTTCAAGTTTGTCCACTTCACTCATTTATAATCATTCATAGTAGCCTATTATGAGCCTTTACAAGTCTTTAGTATCAGTTGTAACATCTCTTCCTCATTTCTGAATATATTTAATTGCGTCATTTTGTGTGTGTGTGTGAGTCTAGCTGAAGATTTGTCTATATTGTGTATCTTTTTAAAAAAACCAACATTTAGTTTCACTGATATTTCCTATTTTCTTCTTAGTCTCTATTTCATTTATTTCTGCACCAATTTTTGTCTTTTCCATCTCCCAACTTTGAATTTTGTTCTTCTTTTCTAGTTCCTTGAGGCATAAAGCTAGGATTTTTTGTTGTTGTTTATTTCTACTAACTTCCCTCTTAGAACTGTTTTCTGCATCTCATAAGTTTTGGTATGTTGTATTTCCTTTTCTTTTTTGACTCATTGGTTGTTCAGTAGCATGTTGTTTAATCTCCACATACTTGTGACTTTTTTAGTTTTCTTGAAGCTGATTGCTACTCATTGTGGTCAGAATAGATGCTTGAGGTGAGTTTGATTTTCTTACATTTATTAAGACTTGTTTTTTTGTTTTGTTTTTTTTTTTTTACCATAAAATATCTAGGTTGGAGAATGTGCCCTGTGTGTTTTAATAGTATGTATGTCCTTTTGTTTTTGGATGAGATGTTCTGTATATCTCATAAGACCATCTGGTCTAACATATCACTTAAGATCAATGTTTTCTTATTGTTTCTTTCTGAATGATGTAGCCATTTATGAAACTGAGGAATTAAAGTCCCCTCCTATTACTATATTGCTTTTTATTTCTTCCTTTATGTCTGTTAGTATTTATTTTTTATATATAGATGCTCCTGTGTTGGATGTATATTTACAAATGGTATATCCTCTTGCTGGACTGACCCTATTATCATTATGTAATGATCTTCTTTATCTCTTATTACAAATCTTTATCTTAATGCCTATTTTATCTGATACAAGTGGAGCTACCTCTTCTTTTGGTTTCAATTTGCATGCACTGTCTTTTTCCCCTCCCTTTGCTTCCAGTTTGTGTGTATCTTTATATCTGAAGTGAGTCTCCTGTGGACAGCATATAGATGGGTCTTGTCTTATATGGTCACTTTATGACTTTTTGATGAAAGAATTTAGTCCATTTACATTTAAAATAATGACAGATGTGCACTTATTGTTTTGTGAATTGTTTTCTGGCTATGTTAAAAATTCCTTTGCTCCTTCTCTTGCTTTCTTCCTTTGTGATTTGATGGTTTCTGTAGTGGTGTGCTTATATTTCCTTTCCTTTTTATTTTTCATATTTACTGTACGGTTTTTGTTTGTGGTTCCCAGGAGGCTTACATAAACACTATGTTATATATTGATAAGTTGTCAATTTAAAATAGAATGTTAAGTTTAAACGCATTTAAAGCTCAACATTTTTACTCCAGCATTTTATTTTTGATATCATAATTTACGTCTTTCTATCTTGTATATCCATTAACAAACTATTTTCATGATAGTTACTTTTACTACTTTAAACCTTCATAATACTTTATAAGTAATTAATCTACCAGCTTTACATCATTAGAATTTTGAATTTTTCTATTTAGCTATGAAATTTATACTTTTATGTTTTCATGTTATTAATTAGCATTCTTTTGTTTCAGCTCTAAAAAAGTCCTTTAATATTTCTTGCAAAGCCAGTCTAGTTGTGAAAAACTCCTTTAGCTTGTCTGTAAAACTCTGTGTGTGAAGGACAACTTTGCTAGGTACTCTTATTTGGCCATTTTTTTTCTTTTAGCCCTTTGAATATATTATGGCACTCTCCTCTGGCCTGTAAAGTTTCTATCTTAAGTGGGGGATCCCTTTTATGTAACAAGTTTTTCTCTTGCCTCTAAGTTCTGCCATTTTAATTATATCCACTTTGTCTTGTGGATATCTAAGTCATATTATTTGGAGCTCTTTGGGCTTCCTAGACATCTCTTTCCTTCCCCCAGATTAGGGAAGTTTTCAGCCATTCTTTCAAGTTTTAAGTCTCCTTTTCCTTCTGGGACCACTATAAAATGAATGCAGGCTTACTTGATATTTTCCCATATACCCCTTAAATTGTGTTTATTCTTTTTCATATTTTTTTTTACTGCTCTCAGTGGATGAGTTCTACTGATCCATCTTTAAGATCATTTATGTTCTCTACGTATTTTTTAGTTAAGTTATTGTATTTCTCCATCTCTGTTATTGCTACTTGGTACTTTTAAATATTTCCTATCTCTGTTGAAATTCTCACTGTAGTCCTCCATTTTCTGTATTCTGAGTTTACTGAGCATCTTTATAATCACTATTTTGAACTCTTTATCAGGTTCAACACATCTCTCCCTTTCATTAAGGACTTTTTCTGGTGTGTTATCTTTTTCTATTCTTTGGAGCATATTCCTCTGTTTCTTCATTTACCTTGATTTCCTATGTTGATTTCTGTGCATTAGATACTACAGCCACCCCCCTCTTTGAGTTCTAAAGGACTGGCTTTGTAGAGTTGTTGAACCTTATCATTCAGCTTATAGCTTTCCATGATCTCTCAAAACTTTGATCATTTAAGCAGTCTACTATGTTTTTAGTGGTTCCCAGTAGTTAAGATTGTCAACTCTGACCTGTCAGTCAGAGTTCTAAAGAAGAGGAGCTCAGTCAGCATCTTTTATTTTAAAAATATGTTATTTACTTATTTTGAGAGAGAGTATGCATAAGCAAGGGAAAGCCAGAAAGAGAATGCCAAGCAGGCTTCCTGCTATCAACACGGAGTCCAACATGGGGCTCCATCTGAAGAACTGTGAGCTCATGACCTGAGCCAAAATCAAGAGTCAGACACTTAACTGACTGAGCCACTAGGTGCCCCCAGCATCTTTTAGTGTAGGCAAATATAATTGTTTCAGGGGAAAACTGGTAGGTAGGAATTGGCTCCCTCTGCACTAAGCTCTGGGTGATATCTAATTAGGAACTCTCTTTGCTATAACGCCATTGATGACAAATTTATTTTTTTCTTTTAATGTTTATTTTTGAGAGAGACAGAGTGAAAATAGGGGAGATGCAGAGAGGGAGGGAGACACAGAATCTGAAGCAGCCTCCAGCACAGAGCCCAATGCAGGGCTGGAACTCACAAATGTGAGATTATGGCCTGAAGTCAGACACTTAACTGAGTGAGCTACCCAGGTGCCCTGCTACAGTCCTTGCTGGCCACCAGACACAGACTCCTTTCATGGAGACACCAACCATGTGGGGCAGGGCAGTGGCAGACCATGAAGGTAGTGCCCACTTTCTGAGGTCTCTGGAGCCCTGTCATCACCTTGATATCTTTCAGTTTGCTGTTTCTGGGCTGCACCTTTGGTGGGGTAGCTAAGAATTCAAATTTGGAAGTTTCGACTATTCACTTGCTTAATATTTAAAGTGGAATTACTAATAAATCCTGCACACTTTCCTCTATCTGGGCCACTGTTAAGATTTTTCAATAGAACATGATGAAATAAAAACTACAAATGTCCGGGTACTATGTAAAATGAATATACAAACTTGTCATCTCTTTGTAAAATCACACACCTAGTTATATTTTTTTCAAGCATAGTTAAATACCTAACTTTACAAAGTGTTTGCTTCTTCTCTTAGTTACTATCTTTAAATCCAAGCAGCCAAAGTCTTACCAAAGACTCTGTGCAGAAACCTGTAGAGTCTTTCATGATGCTACAATTTCCTTTAGAACCTGAAGTTTCTCAACGTCAGGTACAGCTGTTGGATATAAATAGCTTCTTGAAGATACATCACATCTGTCCAAAAATGAAAGTCATTTTTCATGCCTAGCATTTGAGTTGTTCTGTAACAGTGTATTATTCTTAGGCTGTGAAAGGCAGACAAACCAAGACCAGTGATGGGGAAAAATAATGATCACAGTTTCTATATAATTACCATATGCTTTTCATTCAGATAGCAAAAGTGCTCATTATTCTTCTTTTTAGGGGTTCTATCGAACCTTTCTGACTTTTGAGCCAATCAGTGCACAAAGTGAGAAACTGGGTTATTCAAAGTAAAAGAACAAATCCTGACGAGGCCTGCTACAGGAAATAAGAAAGGAGTGACGGCCCCCACTTCTCTTGTAACTACTCTTCTCCTCCAAACCCTGCTTGAGCCCTTCCATGAATGAGTGGGTGCAGATGACCAGGTGTCTACTTTACTGTCTGGCATTAGCAATCTTTTGTGAACTACATTGTGTCCATTGTCTCTTCTGTGTTACAGCTGAAGCTAGGACAACCACCAGGAAACATTTGCCAGGTTATTACATATTCCCTCATTGAACAGATAAATGACGGACATATTTAAATGTACCTGTTACCATTGTTGATATTGGAGGAGGAATGAAGAGTACCTGTCCTTGAAGGTCTAGTGAAGGACACAGGTAATAACATGCCTGTGGCTGAAAAGGATTCACTCTTTGTTCCTCTGTTTCCTGCTTCTCTTTACTCTTAGAAATGGAAAATTTTAGAATAACATTCAAGTTGTGCTATAAGTATGATTAATGTTTTTATATTAGAAATAACTACAGGACAATCCTCTCTCTATCTGATAGAGAATGACTGTGTTTGTTGGTGGGAATGTAGATTGGTTCAGCCATAATGGAGAACAGGATGGCGATTACTCAAAAGAACTGGCATATGATACAGCAGTTCTACCTCTAGGTATATATCTCAAGGGAATTAAATTATGATCTTGAGAAGATACCTGTACCCCCATGTGCACAATGTTCACAATCGCCACGACGTAGAAACAACCTGAGAATCCAGCAACAAATGAATGGTTAAAGAGAATGTGTCATAAAAAAGCACAAAGTCTTGTCATTTGCAACAACATTGATGGACCTTGAGAGTGTCACACTAAGTGAAATAAGACAAATACTGTATGATTTTACCTATAGGTGTGATTTAGAAAAGATGAAGTCATAGCAACACAGTACAGTGGTGTCCTAGAGGGTGAGAGAAGTGGGGAGATGTTGAGCAAAGGGTAAAAATTATAAGGTGAGAAAGTTCCAGGGTGTACAGGCATAGCTTGTTTCATTGTGAAAAACACAGTAACATGGAAGTGCAATAAAGCAAAGCACAAAGCAGGCTTGTGGCATCCCTCTGTTGAGTCTATTGGTGCCATTTTCCCAGCAGCATTTGCTCCCTTCATGCGTCCATGTCATTTTGGTAATTCTTATAATGAGAAGGTTTGAAATATTACATTGGCTATGGTGATCTTTGATGTTACTATTGTGATTGTTTTTGGGAAACCAGAAACTGCCCCTATGAGATTGTCAACTTAAATGTTGTATGGCTGCTCTACCAAACACACTGTTTCCCACCTCTCCCCACTCCTATTCCCTGAGACCCAACAACCTCAAAGTTAGAGGCCATTGTAGAGTTATTAGTTGGCATAGGTATTTGAGTGAAAGGAAGAGTTGCATGGCTCTTACTTTCAATCAAAGGTAGAAATGATTAAACTTAGGGAGAAAGACATGTTGAAAGCCAAAACACACCAAAAGCTAGGCTTCTTGTGCCAAACAGCTGAGTTGTGAATGCAAAGGAAAAGTTCTTGAAGGAACGTAAAAGTGCTACTCCAGCAAACACATGAATAATAAGAAAGTGAAACAGCCTTATTGCTCTTATGGAGAAAGTTTGAGTGATCTGGACAGAAGATCAAACCAGCCACAACATTCCTTGAAGCCAAAGCCTAATCCAGAGCAAGGTCCCAATTCTCCAATTCTGGGAAGGCTGAGAGAGGTGAGGAAGCTAGCAGAGGGTGGTTCATGACGTTTAAGGAATGACGCCACCTCCATAACGTCAAAGTGAAGGTGAAGCAGCAAGGGCTGATGTATCCAGGAGATCTAGCTGAGATCATTTATGGAGATGGCTACACTAAACAACAGATTTTTCAATGTAGACAAAACAACTTTCTAAAGGAAGAAGTTGCTATCTAGAACTTTCATGTTAGAGAGGAGAAAACAATGCCTGGCTTCAAATGACAAGGCAACACTCTTGTTAGAAGCTAATGCAGCTGATGACTTTAAGGCAAGGCCAGTGCTAGTGTGCTTAAGAATTATGCTAAATCTATTCTGCCTGTGCTCTACACGACAGCACATCTGTTTACAACATGGCTTTCCAAAAATTTTAAGCCTGTTGTTGAGCTCTTGTACTTTGGAAAAAAAAAAGATTCTCTTCAAAATATTATTGCTCACGGACAATGCATATAGTCACTGAAGAGCTCTACTGGAGATGTATGTGTGCATGACTGCTAACGCAGCACCCATTCTGCAGCCCATGGATCAAGGAGTAATTTTGATTCTCAAGTCTAATATTAGAGAAATACATTTAATAAGGTAATAGCTGCCACAGATTGTGATTCTTCTGATCTAGGCACTGTCAATTGAAAACCTTCTGGAAAAAATTCACCATTCTAGATGCTATTAAGAATATTCATTCCCTTATTATTTTCTTTACTTTTTTTTTTCCTCTTCTTTTTTTGGTGGTGGGGGTGGTTATGTTTAAATGAAGTTGCTTTTACAGCACCAAAGACTTCATCATCCATTTCCTACATAAAAGGTAGCTACTTTTTTGCATGGACCTCAAGCATATTGTAGTATAGAGGTGGAATTTAAGGAAAGGTATTAAGCAGGCTGTGTTGTAGCCTATGAACAAGTAATATATTGTATCATTTATCTTGAATGTATCATAGATAAGCTGCTATATAATGATTGCCACTTCAGATAGCTGTGAAA
>NC_043713.1:52407405-52489058 GCF_006229205.1 Suricata suricatta
GGACCTCAAGCATATTGTAGTATAGAGGTGGAATTTAAGGAAAGGTATTAAGCAGGCTGTGTTGTAGCCTATGAACAAGTAATATATTGTATCATTTATCTTGAATGTATCATAGATAAGCTGCTATATAATGATTGCCACTTCAGATAGCTGTGAAATTAGGTGATTAACTAGTTGTTACTTAACCTTCTAATTTCTGCATAAGTCTAATTATATGAAACAGAAGTTGGTGTTTTGAAAAAAAAAAGAGTATTCATCCTTCACAGGAAGAGGTGAAAATATCAATATTACCAGGAGTTTGGAAAAAGTTGATTCCAACCCTCATGGATGAGGGGTTCAAGACTTAAGTGGAGGAAGTCACTGCAGATGCGGTGGAAATAACAAGAGAACTAGGAGTAGATCCTGAAGATGGGACTGACTTTCTGCAATCTCATGAGGAGTTGCTTCTGATGGAGGCGCTCAGAAAGTGGTTTTATGAGATGGCATGCACTCCTGGATGACAACAAAGGATTCAGAATGTTCCTTTAAGTTAATTGGGAAGGCATTGACAGGGTTAGAGAAGATTAACTCTAGCTTTTAAAGAAGTTCTACTGTGGGTAAAATGCTATCAAAGTTGCCACAGCCACTCCACCCTTGATCAGTCAGCAGCTAAAACATGGAGGGAAGAACCTCCAGCAGCAGGAAGATGATAGCCTGTTGAAAGCTCAGGTGATGGATAGCAGCCTTTTTAGGTCATCTTTACATCGTGGGGCTCACACTCATGACTCAGAGATCATGAGTTGTACGTTTTTCCAACTGAGCCAGCCAGGGGCCCTGATGGTTAGGTTTTTGTTTTTTTGTTTTTTTGTTTTGTTTAGTTTTTAGCAAGTATGTACATTGTGTTTTTAAGACATGATGCTATTATGCTTAGTAGATTACAGTCTAGTGTAAACATAGCTTTTAATATGCACTGAGAAACCAAAAAGTTCATTTGACTAGCCTTGTTTATATACTCATGTTATTGTAGTAGTCTGGACCTGAAACTGCAAGATCTCTAAGCATAGAGACAAGTTAACAATACTGCATTATATACTTGAAAGTTATCAAAATATTGTCTCTTAAATATTCTCACTATATACATAAACCAAATTAATTATGGGAGATATAGATCATTTTTCAGAATAGACATGTATCAAATCATCATGCTATATACCTAAAACTTACATGATGTTATATGTTAGTTATATATCAGTACATATGGGGAAACAATATGCCAATCTCCACCATCATCACCGTCCCAAGAACAGGAACCATTGGGCACACGAGTCCGCTTATGAAACCACAAGAGAGAAAGGATTTCTGGACTGCCCTATCTGACTCTCTGAAGATTATAGATGTACAAAAAGCAGATAATTTGTACCACATCTCAGAATTTGTGCTTGTCTGTGATATTGAAGGTGTTCATTTGTGCTATTTAGCTTCCAGACATTACAGAACACAAGGCAGAATTATATAATTTCTCTAGTTTTTCCATTGAGGTAAAAATTTGTAACTGCCTGAGCCTATACTACAGTAAATGTTGTGACAATCATAGTAAAATGAGATTAAGAATTATTAGAGCTCTTGTATTCACTATCAGAAGTTAAGTGCTGCTAGACAATATTAGGCTTCATTGTTTGGCCATCATTATTTGGGCTTTCTATTGAAAACAGAAACATGGAACTTTTTAAAAGAGAAGTATTTCAGTGCTGGCATTTTGGCTCTTTGGTAGTCAGATACTCCAGGGCTTACTGTCCTTATGTTCTTCTTTCTAGAGTTACCTCCAAGTTTAAGGCCAGCCACCTCATGTTTCCAAGACAGCTGCTGGAGTGCCAGCCCTTACACACAAGGCCAGAAGAAGGTAAGTAGAAAGTTAAAGGGGCAAACCTCCAACTGAGTCAACTTTTTTTGAAAAGACAGGTAATGTCCATGCTACCCTTTCACTAATAATAACCAGAACTTACTTAAATGGTCACATCTCATGCTGCCTTGCAGGCTGGTAAATGTGGGATTTCAGCTGGCTACTTAAAATAAAACTGGAATTCTGATAAAGGGGAGAATGTATCAAGTAAACAACTAGAAGTCTAGACTCCACCATCTGTGGAAAACGGCATATGTATTCAGAGTAGAAGATACTCATCATTGAGTTCACTGTGTGAATGGGAGGGTTATATTCACTTGAGTATGCTATGTACAATTCTGGAAAAGCCTGGGTGTTTGAAAATTGGGGTATTTTTTTCCCCTTCCCTCTGTCCCAGATATGTTTACATGCTCATTCTTTTCAGAAGAGTTTTCTTACCAATTGATAATCTTGTCCTAATCTATTTCAAAGCTGTCTGCCCAGGTGTTGTTCTTCAGCCTGCTAGATTCTTCTCATGAGAATGCAGGTAAGGATTGTGCTCTTTCAGGATATCTCCTCCCCCACCCCCATCCCCTTATTCTTAAATAGCTTATTTCTCCAGCATCTACTGAGACCTCATTAGATCTGGCCTTCAGCTAGTAATAAGATTTTTCATCTTTGTGTTTCTTTACCATCAATGTCCTTTCCATCTAGCTGTAGAGAAAGCATGCTGAGCACATTTTCCTAAGTGCTAAAGAGAGGGAGGAAGAGTACCAAGGAAGAGTGGCCAGCCATGTCTGGAGGAGGGGGAGCAGCCTTAAGGGATGAGGTGTTGCTTGATGTAGGAAGAAACAGTGGATGTTTAGAAACTTCTAGACTGTCTTCCAGACAGAACACAGTGCCAGCAAGGGCAAGGATAAGTCAAACAGCTAGCACATTGTTTGAGATGGACAGATTTTAAGATGTGATAATAGGAGAAGGGACTCATGATGGTCTCCCTGCTCAGGGAACACAGAGGCCATGTGGCACAACACTCCTCATCTCTACCCACCTTTATTTCTTACCGTGGCACCTCAACTTCCCATGCCCAACAAAACTGTTGACTTTCAATTACCTTTGGAGGCAGTCTCCTGCTTCCCTCCTACTGACACTGCTGCATTTCAGGCCTCTGTCTCTTTTCACCTGGATGGTTATGCAAGTCTCCTCACTGCTTACAGCCTTTGCCACCTCTCTGGCTGGCTTACATCTATCCTCTACCCAGCCAAAGAGGGACTTATCTTGTTATACAAAACAAAGACTTAGGTAGATCCCAAGGCAAAATGCAAATTCCTTAGCACAGCACAGATGGTTCTTGATACCTCTGTCTGCCAGGGACACAGACAAACACTGTGAAGTACTGGCCATGGGCTCACAGCACAGGGGGAGGTGTCCACAGACTGGGTGTGGAGGGACCCACATCATTTTTTAGCTCCCACTGGTTCGAACTCAGCCCGTTGGCCACACCAAACTGTAAGAAGGGGTGGGTGGGGGCATAAGAAGATTTTACTGAGCAGTGCTCCACTCCACCATCTTTCCATTCTCTGTGCAACTTTCTAATACTACAAGGGGAAACAGATGGGAGCCATTGCACAATTCTATAGAATACTTCTATAGAATCACAAAATTAAGAAGAAAATCTTAGCAGTTGTCAATATGTGGCTACATTTTATGGTGGACACTAAATGTTTAAATAAATTAAATGAGTCTACTTGTAATTATTGTCTGAGTAATCTATTTTATGGCCTAAGTTACAGACAGTATATTACTATAGTCCTAAACTAGCAAAATGAACTTAGAGCCAATTATAAACATTTCTGTATCCCTAATGTGACACTTTTAGATCTGTAAAAGACTCTGAAAATAACTCCTGCATCCTTGTCTCTGCTTGGTGAGACGTTGAGACCTGTTTTCTCTTTTGCATTCTAGAAAACACTCCGCTCAGTTTTTAAGGACAATTTCAGCTTTCCAGTCCTCTACAGCAAAGGACAGAAATAGTAATTATTGTACAATGATTAGAATAAGCACAATCTGGACAGGAATCTGTTCAACACTGCTTTGTGCCACAAAATGAGGACACAAACATTTCGGAACCAGTTTTGATAGGTTCTCCCTCACCTTGTCCATTCACAGATCGGTGGCACTGTCTGCTGGGCTGGTCTCTAAGTTCTCACAGGACTGCCCTGGCCGACTGTGGTTTTGATCATTAGTGCTTCTGACCCTGCTTTTAATCAGCAGCACTGGCCTCAGATCCTTGCCAAAGAGCAGGCCTTTTAACGGTCTCCTTTTCACCTTTTATTGAAGGCTCTTGACAGAAATATTGAAGGACAAGTGTTTAAAGGATCTGTGGTCAATGCATTCCTTACTGTGACCTTTCCCTGGATTGAAAGCTCTGAAGTCTTTCCCTGGAGAAATAACACAGAAAATGGTGTCTACAATTTCAGAGGCCTGCACCCTTTCTGGAGCACATATTGACCCTATTGAATCCACCCCATGATAACAAACAGGCTTTAATTTTGTCAATTCTAACAAATTGGTAATGATGGCCAAGGGCACTTGTTTGGAAAATCAGGCCATTTTGGCCTTAGCAGAAAAGAGTGCGATGACCTAGTTGCACACACTATGTACACAAGAGGACAGGGCCAGGCCCAGTAATGAGCTAGGTTTGTGGCATCCTTTTTCTGGCAATTAAAGTACACAGGCAACAAGCTGTGATGTTGTCCACATGCTTTCCCATTTCTCCAGCAAATTGTTTACATGGAGTTGGGTTTAGGCATTATGCCCTCATCTTATATTAAAAAAATTTAAAGTTTCCTGTGAGATCTGCTTACATGTAAACTTTTGTTGTCAGAATGTCATAAAAATACTGGCCAGCACATGTCAGATCAGTCCTTGTCAAACCGAGGTGTCCGGATAATCTGTGTTTCACTGGAGAAGGCTATGCTTTCATGACAATGAATATATATGAATGATGTAATCTACAGCTCCTTTTCACTTCAGCTTTGAGGAACACCATCAGCTTGATGGCAGTAATCATGCAGGGGCCCAAATTCACCCTACAGTAATACTCATTTTTGTTGATCTATTGATAGATCTATCTGTCTCTCTCCACTGATCTATCCTTACAGGCCACTCAAATCATTGGATGAACAAAGCAGGGTATTTAGAAACAATAAGAAAAGTAGCTCTCCTCTTTTGGCTTCAGACCATTGATTACACAGCTTTAAGACTCACAAACACAAGCCATTAACAGATTACTATATACATCTAAGTAACTGGTATTCAGTTGGGGCTTTCTTTTTGTCTCCTATTCCCTCCCTCCAGTTTGACTAAATGGACTTTGTCCTATAGACAGATTCTAGTGTGAAGTCCTGACAAGTTTTTTCTTTCTTTGTAAAGCAAGTTATTGACTTAAGCTTTAATTGCCAAGGCGTCCACTTCAAAGATGGCCCTCTCCAATAAACACATGGTTAGCTCCAGGACAAGACAGAGCCAGGCTACTTCACCCCACTAAGCCTCCTTTGTTTTAGAGAACTTGATTTCAAGAACTGACCATTTAGGCCACTTGCCTTTTCTCACCCTTTTTAAAATTCACCAATAAGGAGTGAGCCTGTGAAACCCTAGGCCTTTACTCTCCACCCCAGTAAAAGCAGAACCTCTGGCCTGTGCGTGCTCTCCTTCTATCTGTGATCTCATTGTGTGGTCTCACGTGCACTGTGTAATCTCCAAGTCTCTCAAGTCAGAAACCTCTATTTTCTCAATGGATCCTGATGGTTGTTGCTAAAGGGTATCTTGCAATCCTACTAAAAACCACCAGGGTTGATCTAATGACACCATTGGTATGGATAAACTGGCACTAAAACAATTGATGTAGTCAGCGGGACTGCATGGTTGTTCTTGCAATTAACTGAGGGGGATGCCTGTTACCTGTACTTTGCTTACTGACCACCTAACTCAGGGAACTAAGCATCTGGGAACTGTGCATGCTTGCCTGGGGGTCTGTGGCACTGCTATGTGCTCTTACACATTGTGTCTCTGATATGTTGCCTGCAGTCACCAACCCAAAGAGTCCTAACAAGGTTATGAATATTCTTTGCAGAGTGATGTGGTCAAGGTCATATAGTCTAATGAGATATCAATTATAAAGTCCTTGAGGCACCTGGGTGGCTCAGTGGGTTAAGCATCTGACTCTTGATTTCATCTTAGGTCATGATCCCAGGGTCGTGGGAATGAGCACCTTATTGGGCTCTGCACTGAGCCTGCTTGAAATTCTCCCCCTCTTTCTGCCCTTTGCCCCCATTCTCTAAAAAACATTTTTGAAGTCCTTATTAACTAACATAGGAAAAGGTCTCCCACACCTTAAGGCTAAGGAGGGTAGATTGGATTACAAGGATATCACTGCAATAAAAACCAGTGATGCCACCAAAGGGAAAACACAACAGAGGCCACAGTTTGTGTCACCACTTCACTCAGTACTTTCAGTCTTCATCCCTTGACTCAATTATTGGTCCAATTACTGGCATGATGAGTTAAAAAAATTAGTAGAAAAATATAAATGTCCTGAACATCTGATGCCAGCACCTGCTAAGAACACTGAGGGGGTATAACAGCTCTTCAGTAAATGCAAAAGCCCCGGGGATTTTTCCTGGGTGTCATTCCATGCCAGGCACGGGGACATGCTAAGACTCTGGTATTAAGCTCTAGAGGCCTAGGGGCTCTCTCATGCTAGTAGAGGCAGAAGCAGAGCCCAATCCCAGAGGGGTCTCATGGGATCCTGAGATGAAAAGCAGTTTCCTGGGAAGAGGCTTCACTGTGAGGTCACCCAAAAATTTCCAGGAACAACGCCCCAAGGTTAAGGTAGCAACAACAAAATCGAGAAATAGAAACTGAAATTAAACTATGTTCTAACTGAAATTCAACTCTTTCTTAAGAATTTTATACCACGGGAAGGAGAGAGGGAAACTAATTGGCTCTTGTAGGTTTTCGTCCTTATTTGAAAATGCTCCAGATTCTTATTCACAGCTGCCAAAATGGGCCAACTGGGAGCTACTTCCAAAGTCTCTGAAATCTATAAATTTCTTAAAGATTCATCCAGGCTATATGCTCTTTTCCTTCCAACGTAGGGGTCATGGCTAAGGCTCACAGTGAATGGAAAACATTAAGATGACTCCATCTCCTGCTGGGGAAAATTGGCATAATCCAGTGGGTTTATCATTTCCATGAACCTAGTGACCCAATAACGACATCTTCATTTCCAAGTCAGAAGAGGCTCCATTTGACCCTGAGTCCAGAGAAGAATTTCTTATAGGGCACTCCTTCTAGTTCCATGCTGGCACTACTACATTTTAATTGGGGCTGCCAGAACCGTCCAACAGGCCTAAGGAAAACCTGCACTCTTTTTTTGCCCCTTGAAGATGTAAATCTTTCTTACCAAGCCTTTGAAATGGAAATATACCAGGAGCTCTCTAAAACAATGTCCACATTGGTCTAAAAGGGAAGGAAGGAAGGGAAGGAAAGAAAGAGAGGGCTATGAAAAACACAAGCTGCAAATAAAGACTCTCTTGTCCAGACTTTTGATCGGAGCCTCCTTCAGATGCCTTCCAGGAACAAATACAAATTGTAAAAGTCTTCTCTAAAATTGTATAAAAGATGGTAGCCACCTGAGCAGGTAGGCTTAACTGATGTCATCTGCCAGAAAAGCAGTTTGAATCCAACTGTTCTTTTTATAAACTACTAAGTCTTGCACAATTGTACCCATCTCATGGCTAAAAATCCATAAACCTTAACTGTATGTGTCTGTGTGTTCATGTGTTGTAGGTACGTGGTATTTTTCTACCTCTGAATGATACTGCCAAACTTAACTTGAAAAAGAGCTCTATTTAATTGTCTCAAAGAAAATTAAGGGCTTATATAAATTAAGTATTCATAGAAATTCTCAAAAATAAAATAAAACTAATCCAGTGAATTTCAGATTCATGTGATCTGGGAATACATTCGGTAGTAAGCTAATTTAAGCTTGCTGGTTTGATTAAAACAGACATTTCTTCAAAATTATCAGCATTAAATATAATGCAGATAAATAACTGGGTTTACTAGTTGACTACTACATGTTATCTCTGTTGCAGAATGTGTCAGTAAAAATTAGCTTTGAACAATGGTTGACTGTGTTTAAGGTCTCAAAGTTTTTGTAGGTAATTTAAACATAATTGTTAAGAACAAGCAAATTGAATAGAGATTAAATAAGATTAAGTAGAGATTTAAATAAGATTAAAAGTACTTTAAAACTTTAAAAGTAGTTTTTCAAAATCCTTTTGGCAATCTGAAACGTTAATGTTTTGCTAAGTTGAATGGTAAGTTAAATTCACTGAATATCTAGATCATTTTTAAATAAGATAGTATAATGAAACATTAGTTACTGCACATAGGTTTATCTACTTTTGGCTTCCCTATTACAAAAGAACTAAAGATAAGATTCGGGTCTGTTAGTAAACATGTTTTATCCTTTATTGAAAGATGATGATTTCTAGAAATATGTGCTTTTCTAAATAGTACAAAGATTAGTTTGCCTATTCACACAACCCTAATGTAAAAGACAGTTCACAATTTCTGCTTCCTAAGACTTCAGAATTCTAATTAATATATTTGACTAACACTACTAAAAATAATAAGGGAAACTTCATAGGATGCAAGAAAAGTTAGATGTGTGCTTTTGGTAAAAGAAGGTCTGCGCAGTAGAAATGCATTTTTGTTGAGGGAAAAGTAATAGTGCTCTTGAGTCTGGGAAAGAGGGAAAACAGGATAAAATTGGAATGTAAGTAAGAAAGTTGTTGGTTTATGAAAAAGGAATCTTTGGGAAGGAATTTTATATATGGTCAGGACTGGCTAAGATGGGAATAAATTTAAGTAAATAGGCTTTAATATTGAAAGTATATTGGTTAAAAATTAGAATTTGGTGCAACTTTAAAATTAGATTTTTATCTCTGTTAAAAGAACAAAGTGTTCTTGAATTATAATTAGTCTGCTCTTGATAAGAGATTGTAAAAGGTTTTTATCTTTTAAAATTACCTGCCTAGAAAACAAGGATTCTGTGTTTTATCAAAATAATTTCCTGTGTTTAATCAGGTCTTTGATTACTAAAATAACCCCAATATTCTTGATATTAAAAGACCTAAGTTTTGCTTAGAACTCTGTAACCTTCTTTATTTGCCTGTGAAGTCTTTGTCACTTTGGTTAAACAGATAGCTAAGTAGTGTTTCATGGTGACCTATGATTCTCTTTGACTAAGTGTTTTAAAACCTTTTTGATATTTTGACAAACTTCCTCAAACTCTAAATGCAGTCTTTGCATCTAGGGGACTTTGGAACAGTCCGGAGGATTCCTGGAACATCCCAAAAGATTTGTTAAACTAATTAGGCTTATTTGGTATGGTAATTTACATGGGAAGCATCATCAAACAGGTAATACCAAATCATGTTAGATTACGTTCATGTGGATATATATTAAAATGTTTTAGGGATTGTATGAAACTCCTAGCAACTTAATATGTCCTAGGATGTTACCACTTGTAATTAGTTATCATAAAATGTTGTATGCCACAAATGAAAACTCCAATTTAAAAATGGGCAAAAGATAGGAACAAACATTTCTCCAAAGACAACCCAATGGCCAACAAACACATGAATAGATGCTCAACATCACTCAGTATCAGGGAAATGCAAATCAAAACTTCAATGAGATATCACCTCCCACCTGTCAGAGTGGTTAAAATCAACAACACAAGAAACAACAGTTGTTAGAGAAAAGGAAACCCTGTTGCACTGTTGGTGGGAATACAAACTAGTGCAGCTACTCTGGAGAATAGTATGGAGGTTCCTCAAAAAGTAAAAAATAGAACTACCTTATGATCAAGCAATCACACTAGTAGGTATTTACTCCAAGAATGTAAAAACATTAATTCAGAGGGATACATGTACTCCAAAGTTCACAGCAGCATTATCTGTGATAGCCAAATTGTGGAAAGAGCCCAAGTGTCCGCTGATTGATGAATGGATAAAGAGGTGGTATATAGAGGTACAATGGAATACTATTCAGCCATAAAAAGAATGAAATCTTGCCATTTGCAATGACATGGATGGATAGAGAGTGTAATGCTAAGAGAAATAAGTCAGAGAAAGACAAATACCATATGATTTCATCATGTGGAATTAAAAGGCAAACCAATAAACAGACTCTTAATTATAGAGCCCAAGTTGATAGTTACCAGAGGGGACATGGTTGGAAAGATGGGTTAAATAGGTGATAGGGATTAAGGAGTGCGCGTGTGATAAGCACTGAGTGATGTATGGAAATGTTGAATCACTCTATTGTACACCTGAAACACATAACATTGTATGTTAACTAACTGGAATTTAAATAGAAACATTAAAAATGTTGTGTGTCACAGGAATACCAAACTTCCTTATCAATTGCATTGTAATGGACTCTGACCTTTAACCATGCCATTTTAAAGTCTTTTATCATTTACAGACAGCTATTCTTTTACTCAGATGCTTTTATAGAAGTATTCCTGCAAAATGTTTCATCTGTAAGGAGATTCATGAAAAAAAAAAAAACTAGAATACAGGTTTCTGATAACTTTAGGATCATAAAACTGACTTTGGAAAAAAATTTCCAAAACTAATGTAAAAATTGAATTTGAGCAGAATAAGAATCAATCACATGGTACTGAATAAATGGAGGAGAAAGATTATAATTTTTATGCCTTTTTGTTTGAAATATTGCTGGTTCTTTAATCTTTTCTTTTCCAGATATCAATTTGGCACATTATACCTTTCCAGGCAAAATGGAAACATTTATCTTTTAGTCCTCTCTGATTTTGTCCTCCAAAATTCAGAAACTTAGTATTCTTATGTTTATGGCAATATATTTATTTACATAAGTCCAATAAGATTGTTCTTCCTTAAACAGGAAGAATTGCAAAGATTGGATGCATTACTAAGGCTTTGACTAGAAGGTCATATTTGATAGAGACATTCATAAAGTCACATATAAACACATAGCTTTAGGACACTAAGGTTGAATTTATGGAGCTAGTATAGCTCCTCTGAGAAACTCTGCTTACAGGGTTCCAGGCAGCCATTAAGAAGGCCACTTCCTGGGGCACCTGGGTGGCTCAATCAGTTAAGCCTCTGACTTCAGCTCAGGTCATGATCTCACAGTTCCTGGGCTTAAGCCCTACCTCAGGCTCTGTGCTAACAGCTTGGAGCCTGGAGTCTGCTTTGGATTCTGTGTCTCCCTCTCTTTCTGTCCCTTCCCTGCTCATACTCTGTCTCTTTCAAAAATAAACATTAAAAATTAAAAAAAAAAAGAGGAAGATTACTTCCTGGCAGGTTCAGGAAACTCCGGATACTTTTAGAATCTCAAGAAGAGAGGAAGAGACCCAAACCTGTAGGTATTGCAGGCAAGTCTGGTACAAGTTCAATCTGAGATTCCTTATGAAAAGTTCTAGCAAAGCAGATTATAAATTCTATGTGGTCATTCTTGCTGCATTTATGTAAATAATTAGGTCAAGTTTATTGAAACTAGACTAAATTTGCAAACAAGTTAGTTTCACTGTGGGTATTTTTGACAGAAATGGGGTAATTGTAGAGAGAAACAAATTGCTTTTCAGGAAAAACTAAGGAACACTTGTGGCTATTCAATTCCAGGGCTCCTAATTGTGTGAGGTTTTGTTTTTTACCTGTAGATTGGACTGAATGCTGAATACTTCAGGTTTCCTCTAATATTTGGCTAGAACTTTCCAAACCAACATTCAATTTTCTCCCACTTCTGACTTGGAATCATTAAGAACTAACACTGCCCTTTTCCCAAAGCCATGCAGATTTAAATGGGAGAGACCGTGATACAAACTTCAGGGAAATCACCACACCAACTCTCAGTTGGAAGGTCCTCATGCCTGTTGCTGTGTGGGCCACTCAGAAAGCTGACCAGAGACATACAAACTGCAAACCAAGAGATTCTATCAGAATGTTACCCATCTGACAACACTTTAAGCCTGATATCTGGAAATCCTGTCTGGCTGCTTTCAGCACTCAGAAATCAGGATTATAATCTACTTCAAATCATTAACTTTTGCTTTTTGTTCCATAGAACTGCCTCTTATTAAAACCCTAATGCAAGTACTTATACTATGTAGACCTATTTTTGGGAGCCTCCTGAAACAAAACACAACCTTTCACTGAGCTGACCTATTCTGAGGACTAAGAGACTAATTAGATGAGATACAGAACAATCTACCAACTCAGGACAGATTCATACCCACCTCTACAAGATGGACCATGATGTTAAAATATTTCACAGTATTCCCCAAACCTTTGATCAGACTCCTACGGCCCTCAAGGTCACTGACTTCACTGCGTGAGCCTTCAAGTTTGGGACGATAGCTACTGAGTGGATTTCAGACTATTATTATAGGATTTGCTACTATGGTCCTACTTAGATATGTACTTTCTGAGTTACGATACACCCTACCCCTGAATTTTGGCTTATCAACTTCCCAGGCATTACAGGGTAGGCTGAGACCAGCTCAAAATAGGGATATTTAGCCTTTAATTATATAGATGCTTAAATATATAGAGAACATGAAATTTTTTAAAAAATATAAAATCATTGTAAATTTGCAGTGGTTTTCAGAGTTTGTTTTTGATAGAAATAAACCTTTGGTTCAAATAACATCTCCACGAGATTCATGATTCTACAAAAATGGGTGCCAACAATCTGGCTTTCAGGTCGTCTTCAATCTTTGCCTAGCCCTCACGAATGATACTTGTGTGCCACGACTCCCATCCCAAACATTTAGGAGACAGAAGTGGAGGCAGGAGCAGGATACGCAGAAACTCTTCTATAGGTCGTCTTGGAGAAGTTTCTGCTAAGATGGGTACATGTGTGTGTGAACACAGCTGGAGGTCAAACTTGAAGATGACCTGTGAAGGGATGTGTGGCAGTCACCAAGAAGTAATGCTCAAGTGTTACACCAGTCTTTTTAAAAAGTAATCTCTATACCCAATGTGGTGCTTGAACTTATGACCCCGAGAGAGATCAAGAGTCACATGCTCTACCAAGTCAGCCAGGTACCCCTACATCAAACTTTGCAATACTTTTCTTCTGAATTTCTTATGCCCATAAAGTCCTATTGCTTGAGTTCATCAAAATGTTAAAAATATTTATGAAATTAGGGAAGTTGCTTTTCCAGCTCTGGGTATGAGGATAGGTTAGGTAGGCCTGAGTGTGATGTTTCTCCCTACAGAATCAGTATGGTAGGAATCAGGTAGAATCTGGGTTCAGTCCTGGTTGGTCACATTCTCACTGTGATCCTCAGGAAGTTTTGCAAATTCTGTCTCCATTTTCTCATATATACAATAGAGATAAAAATAGTATCCAACTCCTGGTATCATTGCATAGATCAAATGCCCTATCTTATGTAACATGCACATGGTGTGTACTAAATGCTCAGTAAGGATTTGTTCCTTTCACCTTCCCAGCCCCTTAGTACTCCAGCAATATTTATAGATGATGAAGAAGGGGGCAGAATTTTCAGTTTTAATCACATGCCAAATCACATTTTGGTAGTCAAAGGAAAAGCAGCCACAGAATATAAGCAAATGAATGAGCCATGTGCTCTGAACACAGAATTAAAAGGACTGTGTGGGCAGAAAATCAGATCTAAAAATATGTTACATGTAATCCATGGCATCCTTTCCTAGCTTCTCTTTCTTGCACGCCCCCCCCCCCCCATAAGTAGTACGGCCAAGAGAGTGAACATAGGTAGCAAGTTAGGGTAGAAGCTGTGCCTTTTGTTCCTTGATACATCGCAAGTATGTAAGCCAGGATCCTCTATGGATTAGTGATGCTTAATAAATATTTGATACACGGAACAGAGAAAGAAAATGAGAAGAAAGTAAAGTGAGAAAGAAAATGAACATTCTGGGACTGAATACTCTGTTTTCCCTGGAGTTCAGGGACAAAAATAATGATTTCTAACAAACCACAGAAGAAAGTCTTAAATTTTCCACTACAGAAAACGTAATTGATCTTATTCACTTTCTTCAAATACATACAAAAGACGTCCATAAACTGCGTCTGCACTCCCAGTGTAACTAGGGACAGATCAAGCCACGAGTGGCCTTGCTGAAACGCTCTCTTTAGTTAGGAGGACTCTCTTCCTCTCCTGAACCCCAGCCTGGACTTAAATGTAAGGTGCAGTGTTTGACAGTCTAAGACAAAGTAGTTCATCTGCACTACAAACCTAGGTGCTCAATATTCATTGTGCTGATCTACAGTTTTCCTTGAATGACATGAATTTGAACTGCATGGGTCCACTAATACATGGATCCATCTAGATGTGGATTGTTTTTAATAAATATATTGGAATTTTTTGGTGAAATCTGTGACAATTTGAAAAACTTGTAGATTAATAGCATAGCTTAGAAATATCGAAAGACATTGGGAAAAGGTATTCCTAATGCACAGAATATATGTAGATATTAGTCTATTTAGTTACTACCATAAAATACAGACAAATCTATTGTAAGAAGTTAGAATTTATCAAAACTTATGCACACAAACACACACCATATATTGTATCATTTGTAGTCAAGAGAAATGTAAACATAAAAATACAGTAGTAAATAACAGAAAATCAACTGTAGTCCAAACTATACTACTATAGTGGTTTTATAGCCACTTCCAGTTGCTTTTGTGAGCTCAGTATTGGGAATGTCTGCTTAAAACTCCCCATGATGCTAGTCATGTCCACATGGGAAGTTGGTCTGACCAATTAAGTGTCACAGTAAAAAGTGCTCTCTCTTGGTTCTCACATATTTTTGAAAAACCTTGAATAACACTACAGGACCCATACAAGGTGCCTGCCTCCCATGATGTGAGAAGTGCTCCCAAGAAGCCCAGAAAAGTTCTGACCTTACAAGAAAAACTTGAGGTGCTTGGTAAGTACCGTAGACTGAAGACTGCAACTAAGGTTGCCACCAGTTCAAGATAAATTAGTCCATTTTAAGAAAAGGATATTCATTGGGCACCTGAGTGGCCCAGTTGATTGGGTGGCTGACTTCAATTTAGGCTCAGGTTATGATCTTATGGTTCATGAGATTAATCGTTGCATTTGGTTCCATCCTGACAGCATGGAGCCTGCCTGGGATTCTCTCTTCTCCCTCTCTCTGCCCTCCCCTGCTAGTTCTCTTTCTTTCTCTCAAAATAAATTAACTTAAAAAAAATTCATGATGCTGTTGTAGTTAGAGCAGCAGGAGTGGAAACCTTGCACGTTTTGTGAAGTACCTTTTTGATTGGAAAGTGCAGCTTTTATGTGGGTCGAAGACTGGAATAGGAAAGGC
Source organism: Suricata suricatta (assembly GCF_006229205.1). NCBI lineage: Eukaryota > Metazoa > Chordata > Mammalia > Carnivora > Herpestidae > Suricata > Suricata suricatta. The sequence continues at coordinate 52,422,703 of NC_043713.1, forward strand.
GTACCTACGGACTCCAGCATGATTTGAGAAAAAGTGAAGTTATTATATGACAACTTAAAGTAAAAGGAAAGTGAAGGATCTAAAGCTGGAGAATTTGATGCCAGCAATGGATGGTTTGATAATTTTAGAAAGGGATTTGGCTTAAAAAATGTCAAGACAACAGGAGAAGCAGATTCTGCCAACCAAGAGACAGCAGATGAGTTCCCAGATGCCATGAAGAAAATCATTGGGAAGAAAGGCTATCTGCTAAAACAGGTTTTCAAGGCAGACAAAAGTACTCTATTCTAAAAGAAAAATTCCACAAAAACATTTATTAGTAAAGAAGAGAAGTTAGCACCAGTTTTAAGGCAGCAAGGGATAGGCAAACTCTATGGTTTTGTGAAGAAGCAGTTGGGTTTATGATCACTACTGCCTTTATATATAAAGTTGCTAACTTTCCAGCCTTGAAAAGATAAACACAGCTGTCAGAGTTTTGGTTGTACAGCAAGGAGGCCTGGGAGATGAGAACTCTTTTTCTGAATTGGTTCTGTCAGTGCTTTTTCCTGAAGTCAGGAAGTACCTTGCCAGGAAGAAACCACCTTTTCAAGGTCTTGTGATCCTGGACAATGCACTTGCCCACCCAGAGCCCCATGGATTCAACACTGAAGGTGTCCATGTGGTCCGTCTGCCCACAAACACAAGATCTCTAATTTGGCCTCTTGATTAGTCTTAAGGCCCTTTAAGGCTCATTATACACAATACTTTGTGGAAAGGATTGTCAGTGTCTAGAAGAGAATCCAAATCAGACATCATAAAAGCCTGGAAGCATTATGCCACTGAAGATGCCATCGTCGTTACAGAAAAAGCCATGGAAGCTATGGAGCCTGAAGCAGTGATTTCCTGCTGGGAAAACTGTGTCTAGAGGTTGTACATGACTTCACAAGATTTACGACAGAGCAAAGAAATCAAGAAATAGATTGTGCATATGGCAAAAAGGGCAGGAGGTCAAGGGCTTCAAGACATGGATCTTGGAAAAATCCCAGAATTAATAGACATACCAGATGAATTAAGAAGTTGACTTGATGGACATGAGTTGTCTTGATGAACCAATTGACATTAGATAATCTGGCAGAAGAATCCCAAATATTCAAAATTGCTTTTGACTTCTTTTACAACATGGACCCTTCTATGACATGGTTACTGAAACTAAAGCAAATGCAGGAAGAAGGATTGGTATTGTACAGAGAGCTTGTTAGAGAAATGAAAAAGGAAAAAATGTCAAATTATGAAATATATATATTTCTGTAAAGTTGCATCTGCCTCTTCTGCCTCCCTTTCTACCTCCTGGACCTCTTCCCCCATCACCTCTCCTCCTCAGTCTACACAACAGGAAGATAATGAGAATAAAGACCTTTATGATGATTCACTTCCATTTAATGAATAGCAAGTAATCATGATGCTGTACAGCTAATAAACATCTGTTGTGTCTTCATGTGAAAATATGGGTGGCTCAGTTGGTTAAGCATCCAACTTTGGCTCAGGTCATGATTTCGCGGTTTGTGAGTTTGAGCCCTGCGTCGGGCTCTGTACTGACAGCTCAGAGCCTGGAGCCTGCTTCAGATAGAGACTGTGTCCTCCCCTCTTTCCGCCCCTCCCCTGCTCATGCTCTGTCTCTCAATAATAAACATTAAAAAATTAAAAGAAAATATAATAAGCGTATGGAAAGAAGCGTGTGAAACATTTTCTGTCATCATCATCACTGCTTAAGTGTTCATCACGTGGAACATCACATATAAGGTCTGCATGGAAGTGGGTAGCCAGCCTATCCTTTCACAGGCATAGGGTGAGTGAACCTTAATGTAAAATTAATAATGTGTTAGTTTTCTTACTGTGTTATAACTTTGCTTTCAAAGACTTACCATACGATATGCCTGACTCCCGTCTCTCTCTCCCTCTCTTCATGCCCCCCACTTTCCCCTCTCTCCTATAAATGGAGAAAGTACGTATCAGCCTTTCATCACAGCCTGTACATTTTCACCTAACAATGTTTTCACTACTGTACTATGACTATGACTATAATACTGTACACCGTAAGATGTTGTAGTAATTCATTCATTTGTGTATAAACCAGGCTACCATGAAGCAATCATACTGACTGTAATAGGTTACATTTAGCACTCATAATGCAGCTTCATTATCAATGAGTGCATCATTATACCTATAAATAAAAATGAATTTCTTCACATTATCTTTTCACTTTTGATGTCTAGTGTTAGTAATATAGAGCTACAGTGTGTTGTATAATAGAAGGCAATATTGATTAGGTACTGACAGATATTTAAAAAGAGGAAGTAAACTTATGGTATCAGTAAATACAGGACAGTACTCTGTGTATGTGTGTATGTGTATTTCCTTATGATTTTCATTTCTCTAGTTTACTGTAAATAGAATATATAATGCATATACAAGAATATGGGTTAATAGACTGTTTCTGTTATTGGTAAGTCTTCTAGTAAGTAGTAGGCTGTTAAGTTTTTTTGGAGTCCACTGTGCAGGGGTTTGGTGCTCAGAACCCTTAAACTGTTCAAGGCTCAACTGTACAAATAAATCTGCTCACAACATAATGTGCTATACCAGAAAGTGGGGTCAGTAGAAGAGTCAATTGAAAATATTCTGCTGGACCAGTTAATGCTTGTTTGCTTCACACACACACAAGGTAGCAAGGAAGATCAGTGTTATCACCCTCTGTAAGTATAATCTCGACACTGGTGGATATACTCACATGCCATCAATTAGACTGCTCAGTTTTGGCAGTAAAATCACAGTCATTTTGTTGCTGTTTTTTGATGGCAGGCATCTGATAAGCAGTGGACATCCGGTAACCAGAAACCGTGATGCTCTGGATATTAACAGAGATGATGGAAACTACAGGAGGAACTGGGAAGGACAGTTGACATGTGATACCCTATGGTTTTTCTGATCTTAGGTTGGTTTCCCGGGAGATAGACTCAGAGATGGGGATAGTAGGAGAGTCCGTGATGTGTGGGGAGGGGTTTGTACGGGGGAAAACTACTACTGAAGCAGCGAGTGAAGAGGGACTGGGTGAAGGAAAATGCTAAACTTGAGAGCCGGGATGGCCCTTCAGAATTATCCCAAATTAACAAAAAGGGGCTGAGACTTTGTATCCGCCTCACTGACTAGTCATTGCATGTGGACTGCTGAGAGACTTTAAATAACAATATATTTAAGGAAGAGTAACTGACATAATTGGCATGTAAAAGACACCTAATAAATATTTGTTGAATGATGAGTGGCTATTATGAAATAAGAATGATAAGAGAAGGGTTTAAACTTCATCAGAAGGGATTTCAATGAGGGTACAGGAAAATAAAGAATTCTAATAGACCATGGAGAAACCAGAAAACTTCAGCAATCATATCTATATTATGACTGTTATTTGATTAAATCATTAAATTATTCAGATTCTGAATTATTCAGCCTTGGGGGAAAGTAGAAGGTAAAGTTCCAAAAGGGGTTCTGATTTGGGCAATCAAGGTTTAAGCGAGCCCTCCTCCCCCCACTGTAAAATAACCATTATTCCACTACATGAGTTTGATAGGAAATTTCACATCTTTAAGAGAGTCTTTTGTGAAGCAGGAGAGTGAAGTGAACAGCATCATTGATTGAATCTTTCCAAAATTAATGACTCTTTCTAGTTGGAGCCTTTCAACTAACATAATCATCATCTAAGGTTCTTTTTGAAGGTCATTTCTGAGCACAATCCATTCCGCTCAATGTAATGATCTACTAGCTTCCTCTTGAATGTTAGGACCTACTCACCTTGCAGCTAGCAATTTAATCACAAAGTCATTTCCCCAACATTAGGCATTCCTGCCTTAGGTGATGCCTCTTACTTTCCTCAATATCCACATTAAAAAAAAAGTATATAATTAGATGCTTGTACTGAATGAGTTTCATCCAGGATTTACATGGTAATTTCAAAGATGCTTTACCTTCTTTTCTCAGTGGTCTTCACACCAACGTAGATTCTAACAATCCACAAGCCTATCTGTTGCTGAAGATTTATATAGTTTAAGACTTAAAAATAATCTATTAAATATCTTTAAGCCATTATGACATGAACAAAAATTCATAAATTCAATATGGTAACTATAAATTTTTACTATGACTAACCAATCTGTTCCTATGAATATTAAATCATTTTTATGTGGATCCCAAAGCTCCTGTCATCTCCATGTATTTTAAAAAGAATCCCAATATTTCAAATAAACTATTTTTAAAAACTTAAAAATACTAAGTATATTTAGAATTCATTTTTTATGTAAAAGAGCAAGTCTTTTCTTCAAACAAAAAATGATCTTAATCTTATTATGTAAAATGTATATTTCTAGACATGCCTGTTTAACTCTTCCATTCAAAGTATTTGGGAAGGAGGGGTGCCTAGGTGGCTCAGTCAGTTGAGCATCTAACTTCGGCTCAGTTCATGATCTCAGGGCTCATGGGTTCGAGCCCTGTGATGGGCTCTGTGCTAACAGTGCAGAGCCCGGAGCCTGATTCAGATTCTGTGTCTCCCTCTCTCTCTGTCTTGCTCCCACTCATGCTCTGTCTCTTAAAAATAAACAAACATTAAAAAAATTAGAAAATAAAAAATTTTCAAAGTATTTGGGGAAGGATATTCTGTCTGCAAGCACAAATATAACTTTTTGGTCACCTCGTGAATTAGCTTATTTTTAAAGGACAGCCAGATCTTTTCCTGGAATTTTTATTCTATGTAAGTGTAATTAAACAAGATGCTTCTATTTTGCAGGACTGTCCCATCATCCAGGGTCACTGGCTATGTCTGTGCAGGGCATCTTGGACAGGAGACTCACGGCACACACCTGCACACCCACCACACACCCGAGAATCTCCCCTGAAGCCTGAAATTCTACCAACAGTAAATTACATACCCTTTGTTGTAAGATCTGCATTCTCATAGTCTCCTGTTAAAATATTCCTCAACAGGGTATCATTAAACTGATGGGCTTAGGTAGAGGCACAGTAATATGTGAGTTTCCTGTGTTACAGAGAAGAAGTACAAAATTTTGCCAAGATAGAGGTCTGATACATGACTCAGCACTAAAGGAAATTGAAGATAATCCAAAATAATGCAAAAATAATAATGGAAAATGTGACATTATTTACTTTTTTTTAAAGTTTGTTTATTTATTTTGACAGAGTGAGCAAGCAGGGCAGGAGACAAAAAGACAGGGAGAGAGAAAAATTCCAAGCAGGCTCCACACTCAGTGCTCAGTGCTGGGCCTGATGCGGGACTTGATCCCACAGCCGTGAGCTCATGACCTGAGCTGAAAGCAAGAGTTGGATGCATAGCCCTCTGAGCCACCCAGGTGCCCCTGACATTGTTATTTATCAACAGGCACTAACAAGGCATATGATACTATTTTATTAAAGCTAGGGATAAAAGATAATTCTTGATATGGCAATGTGACTTCATTTAATGCTTTTGTAGATTTTTTTGCTGTTTCTAATATCGTTAGTAACCTGGCTATTTTCAGGTATGAGAATGACAAAGTCTTAATATAGGTCCATCCCTTTTTTTGGCAGCATTAATGAAGTCATTGCATGGCTAAGCCTTGCTCTGAAGAAAGCTTCAGTCTCAAGGAAGAAAATAACCCAGACTCCTATTCTGAAAGACTTGACCAGTAACATAAATCAGGGCACAAACAACAGCACTGTTCTCTAGTTGCAGTGACTATCACGATGAGCCCCTTATCTTCAGCACTGAGCACAACTGATCTAGCTATTACTGTTTACTTAATGGAAAAACCTCTCTCCTGTTTTCAGATTTGTCCCAAGGCTTAGCCACAAGAATAAGATTTCTTTGTAAAATGTGAGCTCATTCATTCTGCAAACCTGAGTATCTGTCAAATGCCAGGTCCTATGCTCGGGCAGAGGACCCTCAGATGAATTAGGTACAGTTCCCACTGCCATGACTGTAGCAAGTTTTTATCACCTTTGTTCTCCCCAAGTCAGAATAGCCAACCCCTGAAACTACTGTAAATTCACCATATGTGAGATTCAAGCCTAGCTTTCAAGAAGGCTCTTAAATACAGCTGGTGGTTTTATGGTGAGTTTTCATACATTGTTAATTTTGTTTTTCTCAACTTTTCAAGTTTTAATTTTTTTTACATATGAATCTCAGATAAGCAAGTAGACTTGAGTTTATGATATTTTATTATCATCAATCCACAGAATGTCCTTTTATAGAATTCCTTGCAGTTTAAATTTTTTCTCTATGATCTTTGGTCACTAATCCCATACCTCCCTCCCACTGAGACAGCTTTAATAATATATTTAAAGTGTGTTCTTTTATTCTACTTTTACACACACACACACACACACACACAGAAGCTCTGAACGGTTTGGGCATGGAGCATGTTTAATTTACATAAACAATACTGTGGTATAAATATCTAACTTCTATTCAACATTGTTTTTAAAGATCTACCCATGTGACTGAATATACATCTAAGTTGCTGTTTTTTATACTCCATAACATACCATCCTATGCATACATTGGTAAGTTTACCACTGGTAGTAGCTGTCATGAGGATCAGTACACTTTTTCCTTGAGCACCCGAGTGACTAACTGAAGAAATATCCAAAAGTACAATTGCTAATGTGTGTATAGTTGTTAGACATGTACATATTTAATTTCAATAATTCAGTGAAATTATTTTCCCAAATAGCTGCCTGAGGGTCTCCATTTTTCTACATCTTCACCAGCATTTGATACTGTATAACTTTTTAGAATTTGTCTTATGAATATAGATTGGCATTTTATTGATGCCTTAATTAGTATTTCCTTTTTTTAAAGTACTTTTTAAATTTTTATTCTTGAGAGAGAGGGAGGGAGACACAGAATCCAAAGCAGACTTCAGGCTCTGAGCTTTTAGCATAGAGCCTGACATGGGGCTCAAACTCATGAACCCCAAGATCATGCCCAAAGCCAAAGTAGGACAGTTAACTGAGTGAGCCACCCAGGCACCTATTAATTAGTATTTCTGGATTTTTATGCTGTTTGAGCTTCTCTTAATAATTATTACCCATTTAGGGTTTTCTTCCTGTGAATTGCATATTCCAAGGCGTTGTCTATTTTTTTTGTTTTTTTTTTCTCACTTTGTAGGAGGAGGGCTGACTTATCTAATCTTACCAAGAATATTATCCAATTTATCCTTTTAAAAATGTGTTACATAGAGTATTTTTTAAGCCTTTAACACTAGGAAAGCTATTTAATTCTCATAGTGAACTTTTTCTTTGTTATGGCTTTAAGCCATTTAACATGTAATCTCAGTTATATTTACCCTTTTAGCGAGCATACTTGCATTCTTGTGTTTTCTCTGAACCCAATTTATTTCAATGTTATCACCTTTTTTATGTTTATTGTCATAACCTAACTCAAAAAGATGTTTTGAAGGAGTCAGGCATAATTGAATCAATACATTTATTTTTCAAAATGTGCTGGTTTAATTCTTCTTCTTCTTATGACAGAATGTGCTCCCACTCACTTGGAATGACAATAGGCTATTAGAATTATAAGACTCTGGAGAACATCTGGTTCAAAAACACATTTTAGGTAGGAGAGAGAAAATGGCGGGGCCATCTGGAATTGTTCAGAAAGTACAGGTAGAGACAAAAATAAATGGCCTACCACTGAATCTGGTTTTTCATTTCTTTTTATTTACCACACTATCTTTAAAATTTATTTTGCATTTTATACTTAATCAAAAAGGTCCATATATGGGGACATGTGTTCATGTGTTTGTGTATCTATGTGAAAGTGTGTTTATATTTTGTAAACTCAAGAATTTCTGTTTTTCCCCTTTGGCATTTATCTCTATGTGGCTGATATGAGCCTTCTGATCTTGTACCTTATCCATCTTTTCAAAAGCTTTTTATAAATTTTAAATCTAATCTAGAAGTGCAAAATTACAAGCCATGCTTTGGAAGTCAAATTTAAATTCCTCTCTTTGGTAATCTCTGAGATAGTATATAAAAATATCATCCAACTTACTAATTGTTTGGGTGTTGGCTCTGTTCTGAAATCATCCATGAATTACTTCTTTTTTAGATTAAGTATCAGCATCAGAAAGATTCTCATTCAGTTTTAGGACTAGCAGGGAAAGCTGTGGTTGGGTGTGGAGTTTCCAATGATGGAGGCCTGACCTCACATCCTGTGGAATCCCACCTGCCTGATGGGGCCAGAGCAGACAGAAAACAACACAGCTGGGCAAGCGTCCACTATTTCTGACTTGGGCCAACTGAATACTGCTGCTGGAAATATCAATACTAAGGTTTTTCACTAAGCATCTTCTTTTGTGTTCATCAAGACAAGAAAAGAAATAGGTCAAATTCTCCTCTGGCCCTGAAAAAGCAACAACCCATCATGTTCATATGTTGATGCCCAAAGCAACTCATGTGGTCAAAGCTAACTCTGGGCCGCTACAGGAGAATGGTCCCTTATGCACTGGAAAGGGGAGACTAGAAATGTTTGATGAAGAGCATATCACTGGCTGTCACGCTCTGAAAGCCTCACTTTTGGTGGGGTGATTATGGTAGTAACGCCTCTTTGTCCTTATAGAGCATTGCTGTGTCTAATCCAGGATCACCCAGGGCAGATCTGGAGCTGGGAAAGGGTGCTGGGTTTGATCACAGGCTGTAGTGTCTGGGACACAGAAGGCTGACCCATGAGACTATAATCCAGGAGAAAAACATAAACAAGAGTTGGGTAGGCCATGCTACCGAGTCATCAGTGTGAAAGGACCAGGGGGAGAGAGCAAGACACAAGCACTGGACAAAATGGATAAGATCATCACCTAACCTACTTGCTCTTCTGTCTTCCACAAATACTTCTGCTGCACTAAGAAGCAGGTACAATTACAGGTTTAGCCATGAATACGACAACTGGAGGGAAAATGACAGAAAGGACATCTGAGGCCTGGAGCATATAGAGGGAAACAGGTCTGACAGTGTCCAAAGTCAAGTGTGTATACTCTACACATCACTGAGGGTTTCACATCTCATTTGATATATGCAGGAACTCAGGTGAGTATTGTTGTTATAACCATTTTACCAAGGTGGTAACAGTTCCTCAGGGTAGTAAAGTGACTGGTCCATGGTCACATAATTGATTCAAGTCTTGGTTCTCTGACTCCAAAGGCCCTTTTCACTTTTCTTTTACTCTGACATGGCTATTCCCCACAGGACACAAGTATCAAATTAAAAGTTTCTTGAATTTAGATATTTACTTTCTATAGTTGGCATTTTATACCCAAGTCTTATTTATAAATGGCAATTGCAAATGAAAAGAAGTATATATAAAGATAATGTTAATTTAACCATAATCTTATTCTATATATATCTATATATCTATATCTATATATATATAGATATATAGATATATATAGATATATATAGATATATATATATAGGATACTACCTGGATTCTTTACATGACCACTAAGAAACTCTTCAGATATTTTCAGTTGCTAAGGAAATCAGGAATATTTTTAGAAAATTGCTTCTTTGATTTGAAACAATTTCTTGTTAGGATTCAAGTGGTCCCATCTTAAAAATAGCCAAATACAGACAGCCACAAGATGAGTAACTCTGAATCTGTTTCCTTGTTGTGGGGAAGTGAGTCTTAGTGTCAAAACAGTGCCTGCTCTTCCCAGACTTTCCACATTGACACAGTTATGTCAAAGCACGCTCTCAGGCCCCTGTGACTTCAACTGTGTTTATGAAAGACAGAAAGATCATTCTCATACAGATTCCTCTTGACCTCTACTATGCGCATACACAAGTTAGTGAGCTGCTTCTACTCTAACAAGTGCTAGGCTAAGGCCTCTAAACAGTTGAAAACCATTCTAGGGGTGAGTTAGGGTCATTTTGTCTAAAAGGGTCACACAACGTCCCTAGCTTGCATAATTTGAGGTATCTAGATTCTCACATGCCATTCTGAAAATGGAATGAAAAGGATTTTAAAATGCTCCATCAAGAAAATAATGACGCCAAATCTGCCTTCCCTAGTGTGCAATAGTGTTTATGCTTTTCAGGGTAGAACACTTAACCCTCATAATCTATTGGGTAAGAAATACTTAGGGGCTGAATACTATCAGGAGGTTAAAAAATACCAAATAGAATAGTTTAGAAACTAAGAGTTTCTGAGGCACCTGGGTGGCTCATTTGATGGAGCATCCAACTTCAGCTCAGGTCATGATCTCACAGTTCATGGGTTCGAGCCCCACGTCAGGCTCTGTGATGACAGCTCAGAGCCTGGGGCCTGCTTCGGATTCTGGGTCTCTCTTTCTGCCCCTCCCCTGCTCACACTGTCTCTCTGTCTCTTAAAAATAAATAAACATTAAAAATTTTTTTTAAAGAAAAAAGAAAATAAGAGTTTCTGAGTCTGTAATACTAACCAGAAGAAGGAGCTTTGATTATAAGCAGTCATTTCTGCTTCCTTAGATTATAAAAAGCACTGGGAGATCATACCATTGTCTACTAGCTAGATTGCTACCCTTTAGTAGTGCCCACTGCCCTATTTCTGATTCTTTGATCACGCAGTGACTTTCTGGGCTGTGATTCAGATCATTCAGTGAAACTATCTCTCAGAAAAGGGATGGAAACATCTTTTCCTTGGTCTTAGTCCTGAAATTTCACAAAATAAATGGATGAGTTGGCAGTTGGTCTTGGGAATCTGAGAGTTTTATTCCTTCACAAGGCATCATTATTAATATTATGTCATTGTTATTAAGATATGAATTCTAGGGTGGTGGCGCAGCCCCAGGGAGACTCAGCCTAAACATGGGAGCTGCACCAGCAGTGCAGAAGCAGAGTGTGTTCCAGGGTGGGGTGGGGAGGGGGTTAGACAGCCACCTGTTTCCTGGATCTATCCCGATTCTACTGCTGCCATATTGCTGCTCTTGAATTTAATGCCAAGGGCATACTATATCTGTGCAACCAGCGGCTAGATAATGGAAGTCAGCATGCTCTCTTTGAGAAAAATATGGAGATTTGGGAGATTTTTGCTATCCACCTACTGTTTGATTTCTCTGAGTCTCAGCTGCTCATTTAGAAACAGGAATAACCATATATTGTATTAAGGTTAAATAAAATGGCATATTTTATTTTGTAGCCCAGAATCTGGAGCATGCTAAGTATTAAAAAAATGTTAGTTTCCCCTCAACCCCCCGCTCTCTTTACCATAGTATCACCAGCTAGACTCCAAGACCTGACCTTGACTGCCTAACTGCCTATATTTACCGACCTTTGTCTCACATTTTCCCTTAAGTTCTTCCTTCCAGTTTATCTCTTAACTCAGGCAAAAGACCCAACAGGCATAGTATCCTGTGATGGAAACCAAAACTACATCTCAAGCAATAATGACTATCTGGACAAAAAGTTCGGCAGCTCAGACCACTGTGATGAGACTGAGCCTACCTGACTCATGTCTGTGCAGATGGACCCTAGAGTGACTGATAATTACCTTGTCCTCACCATCATACAAAACTTGTCTCCCTTCTGGGAGGAACACAAGCCTCATTTACATAACATACAATGCATGAATAGGCATGTTTTCTTAAGGCACTTGCAGGACCTTATGCCAGTCTCTACAAATGATGGCAAGGACCCTCTTTTCAATATTCAATCTAACCCTAAATAAAAGGAAGCCATCCCCTCTTGGTCAGGGAATTATGGCTTTATGCCTTATGTGATGCATATAAATTTTCTTTTGTTTGACCACTCACCTGATGCAGTTTCTATCTGGGACTCACCGAGGAGTGAACTCACATTAGTTGGGTTACAATAGGAGGAGGTAAGTTTTGCAATTCCTATTAACATAGATTCGCTTGCTATGTAAAATTTCATTTGAGAGCAACTTAGAATATTATTGTTATGAAAACAGACACACAGCAAAGTAGAAGATCAAACACACCTTATGGTCATGGAAGTAATTTACTTTCTAGGTCAGGAGCACTGGGCAAAGCCTGAGTAATAAATGACCTTGAATAACACTGATTTTACTTAAAGCTGAACTTTAAAACTATTCTTTGTGGTGCATTTATAATGGTTTTGCCTAAGTAGCCTGTGATGGCCATGCCTTCCCTAAATGGTCTTTGATAAGCCAATCTGTTTCAATCTGTTTCAGTCTCATTTACTTTAATACAAATGAAAAAAAAATAATTTCAATCAGGAGAAGAATAAAGTGTGCCTCTTTCCTAGAAACAACTGTAAGTGGAACCAAATAGAAAGATTTAGACTAAAACCCAAAGCAGCTGAGATGATTCTAAAATTTTAGCTCTTCCTTTCCCTTATGAGGTGCTAACAATGCAGGTGGAGTTTTATACCATAGGGGTCAAGGGCAGGCTACCTCAAGATGGGCCATTTTGGCAAGAAGATTATTTTGATTTAAAAGCAATCAAATCCCAGCAGATGCAGGAAAAGCCCTTGACCTCCCTGCCAATGGCCTGCAGGAAGAGAGCTATAACCAGAGACACCTCTTTACCTAAGAAGCTTGTCTATACTGTAGGGGAGCCTTTGTTTCCCACACATTTCCCTGCTAACAGTCATTCTCCCCTTTGTTTCCTCAGACTCCTACTCCTATCCTTAGCTCATACAGCATTATGCTGCCTGTCTTTGGAATTTCTATGTTGGTGTGGATTCCTCATACCTATACTATTAAATTTGATGTTTTCCTGTTAATCTGTCTCATGTCAATTTGATTCTCAGTCCAGCCAGAAGTCCAGCTTGAAGGGCAGAGGAAATTCCTCTCCCCAACTCCCCTGAAGTTGGGGAATACAGGGAATCCATCTCTCTGTGTTGATATACGTATCTATCCCTTTTGTGTTTCTATGCAGTGTTTTTTTAAAGGAAATATTGCTAGGAGCCGCACTGGCCTTGCTGGAACACAGTAAGGAAATGGCAGGCGTTGCACGGCTCCTGACACAGGTGACGGAAACTGGCATCTCCTTCTGCTACTGATGCTTATGTAAAATTAAGCCTGTTGCTATTGATTAGGCCTTACAATGTTCCAAATCAGACCGATATTCCCCAGATACCTCCTGGGAAGAAGCATATTCCCACCTCTATAAAGAGGAAGTTAAAGCACTGCAGATGTTTGTCAAAAGGCTCTTCTATTGAGCATCACAAACTTAAGACATGGATAATAAAAGGGTAACCAAGAATAATGTTTACCCTGGCCCAGAGAAAAGGCCTAACTTAGGAAATAGAAACAAACAAGAGCCAGGCATAAGTTACTGCGCATACATATGCTAATTTGGTGCCCATTGTGAGGATGGGTAAGAGTAGTTACAACTTAAACTCATATGCAAAGGCCAACTGGTCTAGGGGCCTATGGCGCTTACACCTTCAACATCAAAGAACAAGGCTGAGAAAAGGTTTATCTACTAACCATCGCAAATACATTCTTCCTCTTATGAGCCAAGTAGAATGCCTCCTAGCCCTGTTTATGACTGATTCTTAGCATTATTGTTATAAAATGTATTTGCTATCTGCTTCTCACTGAGAATATCCTGGTATCCTATGATGTGTAAGTTACCTTATTATAATTAGAATAGTTCTGAAAAAATGCCTCTGCAAAGCCTGTTTCTGCACCCTTTTCAAAGCATCTTTATCACTGAGAATTACTTGTAAAAATTCCACTTTTTGATGTCGTAAGTCTATAAATAAAGGCCCAAAACCTGGCGAGAGAGATGATGCCAGAAGATGATGCTGAGAAGATGATGCAGAAGATGATGCCAAGAAAGAAAGAAACTGTGTGAATCTTTCTCAACCCATTTTGGCGTCCACTGTTACCCCTTCAGGGAGCCCTGGACCAGCCGGAGCGGGCCTCCGGAAAAATATAAAAGCCCATGACAGATCATAAAATAAACACTGTGAACACATCACCTTGCTCTGTTCTATAGGATGTCAGTCTCTATCTTGAATTCAACCTATTTCAATTGGCAACAAAGAAATCATTGCCAGACTTTGCACAGTTTTTTAAAAAATGCACGGACAAAGCACGCCACACCACGTATTGAAAAAACATACCATATGAAATGAAATAGAAACGTTAGTGAAACCGTTGGTGCCTCTCACACATGAAGAGTGAAATCTGTTACTGTGATGCCCCTTTACCCTATGGCTCCTGGTAGTATGAGTTTCAGGGAATGGGGTGCTGGGTGTCATTTTGTTTCCCAGATTATTGAAGTTCCACATTTAAGTACTGCACCCTGTTACTGTACATGTTTGTGATGGAGTTTTCTTGAATGCACCATGTATTTTTGTGCCTTGTGAATTAAATAAGCTGAATGCCATCTAACCTCCTTTTAAGGACTCAGTTATTAATGGATGGAGTAGGTAAGAAACTCAGACGGGATTCCATTTCCTAGGCCCAAACCATATTTTGTACTTGCTAACAGTCACCCAGGTGCACACTACAGGAGCTCACCCTAAAATCTAGGTTTCCTAATTCCCAAACTCACTGCTCTTTCTTGTACCCAGCAATTCCCAATTATACTGTATTTGAGGTACTTGTCACATCCCTTGCTGTGTGTGTTCTTCTCATAGATTCCTTACCTGTCACCTTCTTACTAAGGTCCTCATCCATGGCCCAATCTAAATTTGTAACCCTTTCTCTGCCCCCAAATTGATTTCACGTTTTCTGATTGGTTTTTTTCTCTGCAGCATCTATCACTTTATAAACTTACAAATATAGGATCTACTTAATTTTGCTGATCGTCTTTCTCCTCACACTGAAATGTGACCCCTGTGAAGAGAGGTTTCCTGTCTGTTTTGTTCATGACAATATTCCCAGTCAGAGAACAGTGCCTGACAAATAATAGGTGCTCAGTGAATATTAAAGAAATCACTGGTCTGCGTGATTACAACTTCACAGAAGTTTGATTTCTGAATAAGCCATATGTCATGTCAGTAACATGGGGATTTCTGGACTGTTTCCATGTTGATAGAGAAGGTTAAGAAATTATTTGTGAAAGGAAGTTCTCTGGTTAAAAAAAAGTGGTTGAGTTTTATTTGGTTGATTTATAGCAGAGCGTTAATTTCTTCTTGGATAAGAAAATATATGTTGCACTTACAAATATATTTGCATTAAACTATTGATAGCATTGATGACTGCGGCATTAGTGAAGCTAAATTTTGAACTAAAATGATGACCTACTTGTGAAAATCCTCTATAAGCCTACCCAGCAGGTGCACAGTGTTTCCGTCTGTCTCCCCCACAGTGGCCTTGCCTGTTCAATAGGGAGCTCATGGGGCCACTTTCAAGATACGTGATGGGAAGTCAACAACAGTGTCTGTCAAAGAACCATTGGAAAAACACCTAGCGGTAGCTGGGTAGTTTAAAGAGGTCTCTTCAGTAAGGTACATTAAAGAGCTTCACAACAGAGAGTTTCAAAGGGGGATGAGGATTCTTTGAGGAACCTGTCTAAAGATAATGAAAAATATAATGAATGCTAAGAAGTTCTTTGCAGCTTTTATAGTAGGGAATAATTGGAAGGAACATAACCCTTAGACAGTTAGGAAGTAGGTAAGTGAACTGCTGATTGGAAAATAGTGTTTCAATTGTGACCATGAGACCAGAGAGCACTTCAGAAAATCACAGGAAATAATATTAAATTCTTTACATATTGGAAACCACATGTGGTGACTGAAATCATGCAAAAATAGGTGCATGGACAAACTAAAACATGACACTATAAGAAATAAGCAAAATTACTCATTGTCTTTATTTTCCTGGCTTTAAAACTTTATATTACAACTAATAAAACAATAAAAAGAGAAATGTATTCATCATGGAGCAAAAGTGTTAGCAGATTACCTAAGGTTACTAAGGGGAAGTCAATTCATATGGAAGGCAAATACTAATATTTGAAAGGGATTTCCCAAACAATGTCATTAAGATTTTCCAGATAATAATAGCTGTATCACTCACTCACACAAAGAAATGTTTGATTACGGAAGATCATACTTCTATTGGAGATTTACAGTATAGCTAATAATTCAAGGATCCAAAAATTTCTGTAGTAAAATAAACAGAGCGATTACACTTTATTTTTCCCCAAATTATCTGACCAAGTGCCATTTCCCCACCTAGTCTACCTGTGAATATCCTGAGAAAGACCACCATTCGTCAGAGCACCATTAGGGAACAGTCTGTTAAGCACATAGCTACCTTGGTTTTTCTCCAATGAAGGTTTGAACATAAGGAAAACTATAAGAAATCAAGAGGGAAAAAAAGGTTGAGTGGTTGGGTTCACGTGGCTTTATCCTTGAAAGCTATCTAAGGAAGACTGACCTTGTGTCTAATTGCTGGAATCAGGAGGCAAAAAAAACCCTTCCCTCTAAAAATAGAAGTAGCATGGTGCCTGGCTGGCTGAGTTGGTAGAGCAAGCAACTCTTGATCTCAGGGCTGTAGGTTTGAGCCACATATTGGGTGTGTAGGTTACTTTAAAAAAATCTTAAAAAAATAAAAATGGAAGCAGCCTTATAAAAGTCCTTCCTTCAAGACATTGTATAGCAGGACCGAATCCATTCCACAGGCAGATGAGTCATTGGGGAGCTATAATCTTAGGGATTATTGAATGGAGTTAAGAGCTAGTAGGAAAGTTCCAGAACACAAGTATCCCCATCATACTCTGTACTGCTCAGAATTAGATTATTATTAATTTTCTTAGGGATTGTTCTCAGGAGCTTATGAACCCCTTCATCCCTCCCTCCTTTTGCCTCTCCCTCTCCTCTCTCTACCTCTCTCAGTAAGCTTCTTGATAACAACCGTTATGTTCACCTTTGATTCCACAGTGGCTGGAATTTAGTTGGTGATGAATGAATACAGACTGAATTAACAACAGAATGAGTGACTGAATGAATAAATGAATGTTCTTGTGCTCCACAGAATGTTGGACCCAATGAACTCAAAATTGTTTCCAAGTAAGTAAAGCACTCAAAAAAAAAAAAAGTCAAAATCAACTTTCTGTATTTCTATTGGAATACAAAGTTTTAGAATAATAGTTTTTAAACTTTTCCTAGTTTTAGCTCTGCTTATTAATTTAAAATTCATATTTATTTTTAATTTTATAATATAGGATATTGTAAAACATGCACACATTTCAGAGAAAGGTAACTCATCTAATTATCAACACCTTGTAGTTGGTTGGTTATAGAATAGTACTGTTTTTGAGGTCTATTTTAGGAAATATGGAATACTTAAAATTGTTTGTGGTAACTACAGAAGATCCCATAAAATGGTTATACTATAAGAAATTTCATTTTCCCCTATTGACAGACATTCAGGATGTTACCAAGATTTACTATTAAGAGAAATGCAGCAATGAACAGTGTTGTATCCTAGATTAGATATTGAGAAACAAAACTAGTCATAAATTTTAAAACTGAAAATTTAAAAATTTAAAAACTTGATTGGCAAATTATCAACCAAAAGAAATGGCTCATCAAATTTATAGTCCTACTGGCAATGTGGAGCATATATATGCATCTTTTATATTTGTGCCAAAATATTTTTATTATCTAATTTAATTTGTTTCTAATTATTTGGGTGAAAAAGATATCTTATTTTATACTTTTCAGATTAGTACTAAAGTTTGTCAACTTGCATGTGGTATTTGTCACTGTATTAATTTCAGCCAATTAAAAAAACATGTCATTGCTGTCATTGCTATGAAGTGTCTAGTCCTGTTAGAAATTATTGTAAGGAAAACTGTACCTTGGAATTATTCACAAACATACAATTGTCTATTTATGTGGCTCCCAAGAAGATCTGTAGTATTACGTGTTTTATAATCTTTAGCAGGAGGCTGCAACTTGATTTCATAGCCAGGTTGCTCATTTTTCTAGACAAACAGTCCTTACTTCAAGAAAACATCACTTCTTCTGCTTTCTTTTCATGTTTATTTATTTTTGAGATAGAGATAGAGAGAGAGAGAGAGGGAGCATGAGCAAGAGAAGAGCAGAGAGAGAGAGAGAGAGAGAGAGACAAAATTCTGAACCAGGCTCCAGGCTCTGAGCTGTCAGTACAGACCTGGACATAGGCTTGAGTTTGTATACCGTGAGATCATGACCTGAGCTGAAGTTGAATGCTCAGCCAACTGAGCCACCCAGGCACCTCTTTTCTGCTTTCTAAGTGACTCTTCCTTCACTAATATTACCTGCTTGTCTACAGATATGTTTATAATTAATTCAGTAGCCTGTGTGGCTAGTGCAGTATTAGGTACATTGACAGCAGATGTAATTGTAATGGTTTTAACAACCTGGTCTTAATTTTCCCCTCACGCTAAACATTAATTTTGCCATCATTCAAAAAAAAAAAAGGAAAGAAAAAAATGACAGAATCTTCTTATGCTGTCATAAGTAGCATAGTCATGATTACAAGCAGAAAAGACTATTGTGATCAAATGGTAAAAAAGTTACCAATTGACTTATTTAATTATTATGGTATGTAAAAATCTCTTTTATAAGCAAAACTGAATGGTATAGACAGTACTTGGATAAAAGAATTACTGGAGACAAAGACATTAGTTAAGATACTTTAAACACACACACACACACACACACACACACACACACACACACACAGCCTAAACAGTAATCACATGGTATTGGATATTTTTAGAACTAATCCTTTTGGAAAATAGATGATTAAGGTAAGAAAAGTATTACAGAAAGAAACTTATAGTTCTTCTTTATTATTCTCAAACCATATTTTTCATGAACAATTATGTTATTTTCAAAGAAATTGGTTTGCTTTTAAATAAAAGATTATTAACAAGGAGAATACAAATTACCATTATATTGTAACTTAATGCTTAGATTCTAAAGTAGTTTGTTTTCCTTATTAATTTTCACCAAGGAGCTTTTCAATTAGTAAGCATAAGAAAATTATTGTATATCACTCATTATTCATTGATTTGATGAAAATAAATAAGATAATTTCAGATTGAGGAAAATTTTGTTTTGCTTAAGGTATTTTTAGAGAACAGTATTTTACTCTCTATTACAGCCTGAAATTTTTAGTGTCCATCACTCACAAATGATTTTCCTGAATTTCCTAGTCATGTGAGAAAAATCTCTCACTGTGAATCAGGAGATTGTATTCATATCTAGGCTCTGACACTAAACATCTCTGTGTTACCAGCATAATTTATAGGAATATTTTTCTGAACTTCTGTTCTTTTTGAGTAAAACAATGACTTTGACTCCACTGAGAGAGAGATACAAACTCAATTTGACTTGTCTCCCAACATGAACAACTTTTTTAGAGATTTCACATGAAGGTACATATTTCAAGTGTTTTTTGAAGTCCTGAGTTATTTGTCAAGATGAGCCATGGCTTCTACATTTTAACCACTGGCACAAGTGTCCACATATAGGGCATATACATCTCAGTTCACCAAATCCTTCCTTGACCTGTATCATTTATTTACTTATGTACTGAAGACCCTACACTCAGTGTCAACTAAAGGCTGGATGAAAATCTATGGAGACTTTATGTTCTAAAATTCAAAAGGTTGAGGTTCCAAAGGACTTACTAGTGAGACATCAGAAAAGACTCATGCTCATGTGTTCAGTTTGAGTCAGCATCCTCATAGCCCCTTCTTCTCTCTCACAGGCACTCAGTTTTAGGTTTCTTTGGAAACCTTTTGCCTTTTACCTCTGCAAATGTCTCACAGGTCTCTCCAAACTCTATGTTTTGTGTCTATTTTGTAGGGCTCTAGGGCAGTTTGCCCCTAGATGGGCCACTTTGGCATGAACATGATTTTGAATTAAAAGTAAACAAAACCCAGCAGATGCAGAAAACGCTTTCTTCCAAGACCTCGACTGCCTACATTTTCATTGGAAATGAGAACCTGGACCAGGAAGAGAGCTAATAACAGACTCTCCTTCACCTTAGAAACTTATAAGCAACCTTTGTTTTTCAAAACATCCCCTTTCACCTTCCTGCTTATAGCCTTCTCCCCTTTGTATCTTCAGACCCTACCCCTCTCCTTAGCTCAAATAAGGTTCATGTTGCTTCACTGTCTTTGGAATTTCATGTCTATATGGATTCCTTCTATGTACACCTATTAAATCTGATTTTTTTTTCCTATTCATCTGTCCCATCAATTTGATTCTAAATCCAGCTAGAAGGACCTTAAAGGGAAGAAGGACTTCATCTCTAACAACTCAAACATTCTAACCTTAGCATCTCTGCATACTCTCCTCTCATTTCTAGATTTTATTGTTTACAGTCCTGATAGACTTGGAATTTCAGTAATCTTTCTCTGCTAGGGTGCTTTACCAAGAGCAGGGAGTCTGAATTCATATTGGTTCATACAGGCAACTGGAGACCAGTCTTGTTCAATTCCCCACTCAACCATGACTCCTGAAGAACCCAGCCTGTGACAATGCACCAGCTTGCTGTCAAGGAGAATCATGTAAGAGAGGGGTGGAGGAGGAGTGACACAATTACTATTGGGCAAAGAAATCCTGTTTATGGGATTTATTTTATGAAACTCTCCATTTTACAGAGAACTACAGAATTAAATAATCTGCTTGGTTTTAAAGATTGACTTTGAATATAGATTAAAAACAAATCTTGACAAGAGGCAAAAGGAAAACTTAGCACTGAGAGCAGATTAATAGCTTCAAAGGAGGTAAAGAGTCATTAGGTAAGTAAAGGAATAGAATGTAGGTAAGAAGGAGCAGGTGCGCTGGAGTGGCTCAGTCGGTTAAGCGCTGGCCTTCAGCTCAGGTCATGATCTCACTGTTTGTGAACTTGAGCCCTGCATTGGGCTCTCTCCTGTCAGCATAGACTCCACTTTGGATCCTCTGTCCCCTTCTCCATCTCTGCCCCCCTCATGCTCCTTCTTTCTCTCAAAAATAAACAAACATTTAAGAATGAAGGAGGAAAAACCCAGGCTGGGAGTTAAAGAAGTCTTCTCCAGTTGATAATCATGACTTTGCATCCACCAGAAGAAATGTTTTAGGTGTATTAAACCTCTAAAATTCTGTGAAATTCTGAACAGTTTTCATAAGCACTTAAATAAAGAAAAGAGACTTGAAAAAGTTTAGAAGCATAAATTATCAGACAGAAATAGCCTCAGCATATTTGAGATGAAAACCACCAGAGAGAATATATATTAAATGTCTTTGGAGTCTATTAATTCTAGCCCCTAGTCAAGGAATTTTCAGCATGATCACAGAGTTATATACTTGAAACCACAAATGCAACTATAATTGTTTAGGAAGTAACTACTTGGCTATATAATATTTTATATTCTCATGTTTTGAAGTATGCTGGCTCTTAGAAACCAGTTTTTAAGTCTAACTTCTCCTAATGGAATATATACTCTACCATTATTTTCCATTTATCTTCATATTGTGCCTATCTCACTTACTTAGGGTATTCTTTGTTAAATACACCATATAAACAAATACTTAATTCTTGATATAATAGAGTAGGCAGTTAGTTAGGCTTTAACAGTATGCCTGGAGGCCAGGGGGAGTCACAGCTATTCTGGGAAAGTCAGAGAGTTGTCCTGGAACAACTTCCTTTTAATTTTTTAAAATGTTTATATTTATTTTTGAGACAGACAGAGCATGAGCGGGGGAGGGGCAGAGAGAGAGAGGGAGACACAGAATTCAGAGGAGGCTTCGGGCTCTGAGCTGTTGGCACAGAGACCTTCCTGGGGCTCCAACTCCTCAGCTGCAAGATCGTGACCTGAGCTGAAGTCCAATGCTCAGTGAACTGAACCACCCAGGAGCCCCTTGGCAACACTTCCAAAATAAAGCCAGGAGAAGCCCGGTCAAACCAGACTGGACTAAGACAAAGGAGGCTGGAAACCCTGCCCCCATAAGGGAAAAAAGGCACAAAACTCTGCTCCCAATGAAACCCCCTCCTCAGCTAATAACGATTCCACTGCCTAGTTAACAACCACCAGTAACAGGTAGAGACCCAACCCCTGCGGTGCCCAGCTGTCAGTAGAGCTCAGCTGCTCTCATATCGCAAGAAAGCACTCTCACTTTAATCAACTTTCCCACTTGTACCACTCAGCCCTCGTGTCTGGTCTGTCCTTGAATTCTTTCTTTAACAAGACTGAGGGCCTCCGGCGATATGCCTGGGATGATAGGCAGAGGCCCCGGCCGGCCCCAGAGGTCTCCCCAGGCCACTGGCAACAAATATTGTACTTATAATTTCTCAAATGTAATTGGAATAAGACTATTTCTGTTATCTACACAAACTTCCACTAAGCTGTCTTACTCCACTGAATTAAAATTTACTTTCTTTGCAATTACAGAGAAGAGAATACCTATTAAATTACAGGCTATAAAGTGTCTGAGTCAGTGGTAAAGTTACTAAAATTCCATTACGTGAAGGAATATAAGTCAGATGCCGTGTTCTGGGAATATCTTATATTATACTGATAAAAAAAGAAGTGATTTAAAAAAATCTTCAGGGATGGAAAGACACAAAAATTGGTCATTTACTCCACAGAAAAGAATATCTTTTCTTAGATGAGAGGAGATCATGTACCTCCATTCAACCTCACCAGGTTGGAGCTTTAGGAATGTTCCTGAAATAAATCTGTAGAGCTGGGAACAACAGGAAATTGCCACTTAGACGCTTCAAAAGCTTTCTCGCTGCCACAGAGCCACCTACTCACTTGATACTGGATCAGCTGCTAATGGTTTCTGCCTGAGGATTTGATTTTCTTTGTCTTTGTCTCCAAGGGTTCACTTCTTTCCAAATCGATTACAGTTCACTGGCTAATCTGATTCTAAAATGCAGCATGTGGTTCCATTCTGAAAATTCTCAAGTACACGATCAGCCTAATTTCGGCAACACTGATCCAATATTTGCAATAGTTTTACAACTCATGTCCACTTCTTCGACAAACATTACCTAGGAATTATAAATATGCCATTTGGGAAAGATTATGGTTCACTTACTTTTTAGTTATAGAAAAAACAGGCCAGGTACCTTAAAGCTGGTAACTTTCTTTGACAGTCTTAATTTTTTTTTTAATAAAATAGCTTAGATACCATTGTATAAACCAAGTCCTTGATAGGAGGTAATGCTAGAAGGAACACAACTGGCTATCAACCTAGGCATCTTTTAAAAGCAGATGTGTTAAAACCCAAAGCAGGTGTGCGAATAGAAAATTAATCTTGGTGCAAAAACACAGCACTTGGAATTGTAGTCATTGGGACAGATCTTGAGGAGCATTTAACTCAGCTTCCCCCTTTGCAAATGATCAGGCGTCCTAACAGGATACATAAAGAAAAAAATTTGCTACCGTGGCCTCTCCTTCAAATTTTATAGATCATTTAACTTGAGTAGAATATTTCTCATTTCCACATCAGTATTTCATTCTCAAGAATCCTTGGAAATTACAGGGGTGCCACCTCATAGATCCTTTACCCACCCCCAACGCCCCGCCAAAATGTGATTATTTGCATCACTGCACATTTTTATTCCAAGTACTTTTTCAAAGAGAAATTTCAGACGGCCACATTGCCACAAAGAGTGCGTTTATCTTGTTTACTCTCTCAATACAGATTACACATTTAAAGCCCCAGCTGGGTACCATTCATCCCATTATGAGTTTAAATTCTGATCTGGAGTGAAGTGGAAGAAAAGAGGGGGTTATAAATTTCTTAGGCTTAAGAATGAGGAAGAAAAATAAAACATTATCAGAATGAAACTTAGTTCCAAAATATGTAAAACTCAATAGAGTAGTCAATAAAACAAAAGTGGCATTATTTTCTCATCAATATATTCTACCCTACAAACTCTAGTAACATTTTCTTTGTTAATAGGGGCAAATTGGAATGGAAATTGCTTTCATGTGGTGAATTCCTTTGAGAATTCCATAAACTGTAATTGTGATTTCTGTCAGTTTGTTAGTAACAGATTCTATAAAGTACAGTCCCACACACTCTCCTTGTTTATTTAATTGTGAGAACTGATCACTGGCCGGCACTAAAATACTAGAAGGCAAAATTGTACCTGAGGACAGAGAAGGAAGAGCAGAGAAAAGGGACAGTAAGTTGCCTCAATTGTGAAATACAATATCCAACATGTTAGAGGGATATGAAACATTTTAGGGTCAATTTGGCAAGCATATTGCTCCACTTGTGGCTATAGACATTTTATAATGTATATGTTTAACTTCTAATGTGTATGTTTAATATGGATATATGGATAGAGTCTATGCTAAGAATAATGGCAGCATGTGAAAAAAGAGGCAGGGATGGTATCCATTGTTTCAATTAATATACAGAACCAGTGGGTTCAATTCATTGGTATGTATGATATGAAGACTTCCCTTTAAAACTGCTGAGACTTGGTTAAATCCACACGAGTTGATACATACTCTATCTCTGTGCCAAATCAGAATATGACTTTTGGAAAGATTGAAGCTTACCACTTATCCAGTTTTTTCTTTTAGTCTGCATAGAGCCAGGCCTTCTCTCTTTTTGAAGGCTATTTAGCAAACAATAAGGTTTAACAGAGCTCTGAAACTTTGGACAGAGCTTCTCAGCTGCAGAGCACATAGACTGAATTTACCCTTGAACTGGAGAGGCAAAATCATGGCTATGATATCCATAAGTGTCTTTTGATAGTCAATGAATGTAAAATTTGCCATTCTGATAAGTCTAGGTATATAATCAAGCAACACAAGCATACTTCCCCATAGATCTAAAGAATGATTTCTTAATTCTGGATACCATCATTATAAAGAAGCAGATCAGGGCAAGAGACTTGTAACAAATTGCAAGCCAAT
Organism: Suricata suricatta; assembly: GCF_006229205.1. Taxonomy (NCBI): domain Eukaryota; kingdom Metazoa; phylum Chordata; class Mammalia; order Carnivora; family Herpestidae; genus Suricata; species Suricata suricatta. The sequence continues at coordinate 52,447,566 of NC_043713.1, forward strand.
AGCAGTAACTGATAAGAGAGCACAATAGAAGAGGAAACATGAAGAAAGCTTGTAGATAGTCTTGGCTTAATTTCTATCTCCATTCATGTCAAATCTTCTATTTTATTAAGTGGTTTTGTTTAATCTTTTCATCTTCTCATTCTCTTTAATACACTGTAAAATTGACAAAAAATGAGTAGGAAAAGAGAGAAAAGGAATAGTTAAGGGTCTCCCTATTCCACAAAGAGTAACTAATATTGACTAAATAATCAAGACACACATAGAAAATATTTTCAAAATGTTTTATGGGTTATTTTTCCTCTTGATAATTCATTTTTCTTCCCTCTTTTGCCTTCCCACCATCAAGGCTCATTATTTGGTATTATAAGCATGGGGGAGTCTTGTAACTACTTCATATAGTTACAACTCTTCAAGTAACTCTTCAAGTAGAAAGTGGTCATGGTAATAACACAAATTACTTATTTGTTGGGATACTTAAACAATTACAAAAGAGGCAATGATGAAAAAATAAAAACTGATATTTTAACCCCTTTGCTGTTTTTTATGCATTTGATATTTCAGTCCTTAGAATTAAGAGAATTGTAAGTAAAAGCTCTTTTTATGATTTTGCAAACAGTAACTGTAATTATTATTGAAGACAAGCTACTTTTGAGTTAGTCTTATAAATTAATGTGTTGGGAACATAATAAAAATTTGGAAAAATGTCTTTCTTCATCCTAGCTCCTTTCAACTGATCTAGAGAAGAGTTTTGTATTTAAGGACTCTGTTGGGGGAAGTGAGTACCTATAACTGTTTTTTTTTTTTTTTTCTGTTAGAGAGGAGAGAGCATGCAAGCAGGGAAGAGGAGCAGAAAGGGAGGGAGGGAGGGAGAGAGAGAGAGACAGACTCATAAGCAGACTCCATGCTCAGTGCAGAGACCCTGGGATCACAACCTGAGTTAAAATCAAGAGCAGTTGCTCAACCGACTGAGTGACCCTGGTGCCTCTATAACTATTTTCTAAAGACATTTTTGAATAATATGCCTTTCAAAACAACTATAGCACAATGGTAATAGTTCAGATGCTCTGGGTTCAAACTGCAAGGCTGTGAGACTTTGAGCAAGTTCCTTAGCCTCTGTGTGCTTCAGTTTCCTCATCTATCAATCATTGGTAATAATATACTCATATGTTACGGTGAAGATTAAGTAAGGTAGTATATATAAAGAACCTAGATCAGTGTGCCAGTAAATACTCATTAAATATTGGCTATTATAATTATAGTCATTATAAAGTGAAGTTGGATTTTATATATGGTCAACTAATCTTCAACAAAGGTGCCAAGAACACAAAATGGGGAAAGATAGTCTCTTCAACAAATGATGCTCAGAAAAGTGGATATTCATATATAACAGCATACAATTGGACCCTTTTCTTACACCATATGCAAAAATCAACTCAAAATGGATGAAAGACTTAAACATGAGACCCAAAACTGCAAAACTCCTAGAAGAAAATGGGATTGGTGGGGGGAAGCTTTATGTCTTAGCAATGACTTCATGGACATGACACCAAAAGTACAAAAAACAAAGACAAAAACAAGTGGTACTGCATCAAACTAAAAAGCTCTGCACAAGATGGGTACCTGTGGTTCAGTCTGGTAAGAGGCCAAATTTGGCTGAGGTGATGATCTCATGGTTAGTGTGCTGGAGCCCCACATCGGGCTCTGTGGTGACAGCTCAGAGCCTAGAGCCTGCTTCAGATTCTGTGTCTCCCTTTCTCTGCCACTCCTCTGCTCAGGCTCTGTCTCTGTCTCTCAAAAATAAATAAACATTAAAAAAAAAAAGCTTCTACACAGGAAAAGAAATACCATCAGAGTGGAAAGGCACCCTAGAGAATGGAATAAAATATTTGCAACCATAGATCTGATTAGGGGTTAATATCCAAAATATGTAAAGAACTCATACAACTCAGTAATAACAACAGATACCTCTAATAACCCAATAAAAATGGGGTAAGGTATTGAATAGACATTTTTCCAAAGACAACACACAAATGGACAAGTGTGTGTGTGTGTGTGTGTGTGTACACATGGGCATCATCACTAAATCATCAGGGGAGTGAAAATCAAAAACACAATGAAATGTCAACCTCACACCTGTTGGAATGGATAGTATAAAAGAGAAATAAGTATCGGCGAGGATGTGGAGAAAAGAGAACCTTGTGCACTGTTGGTAGAAATGTAAATGTGTGTAGCCAATATGCAACAGTATGGAAGTTCCTAAAAAAATTAAAAATGGAACTACCTTGGAACCTGAGTGGCTCTGTCAGTTAAGCATCTGACTCTTGATTTTGGCTCAGGTCATGAATTTACAGATCATGAGATTGAGCTCCACATGGGGCTCTGTGCTGACAGTGCTGAGCCTGCTTAGGATTCTCTCACCATCCCCAACTCACACAAACATTTTCTCTCTCTCAAAATAAACAGACATTAAAAAAATGGAACTACCATATGATCCAGCAATCTCACTTCTGGGTATACCTCCAAAAGAATTGACATCAGGATCTTAAGGAAATATAAGCACTCCATGTTCACTGCAGCACTGCTTACAATAGCCAATATGTAAAAAAACAACCTAAATGCCCATTGACAGATGAGTGAATAAAGGAAATGTGGTATATACACACAGTGAAATTCTATTCAGGCTTAGAAGAGAAGGAGATGCTGTCCTCAGTGACAACACCGATGAATCTTGAGGCTACTATGCTAAACGAAATAAGCCAGACACAGAAAGAAAAGTATCACACTGCATGATTCCATTTAAATGAGGTACCTAAGTAGTCAAATGCATAATGTCAAAGGACTGAAATGGTGGTTACCAGGGCTTGAGGAGGGAGAAATGAGGAATTCTTAATCAAGAGGCACACAGTTTCAGTTAAGATGAATGAGCTCTGGAGATCTGCTGTGTAACATTGTAAGAATCATCAACAACAATACACTGTACATTTACAATTTGTTAGGAGGATAGATGTCATGTTAAGTGTTCCATCATCATGAGATTTTGAAAAGATAAAGTTAGATTTTATTGTTGAAAGAATATAATGTATAAAATATAAATGGAATTTTACTCAGTTTAGTGAATGGGTTTTTTTTTTCTATACAATTCTCAAAACATTTTCTCCATAATAAGGTCTAGGAATCCATTTTAGAGAAGAGAGATTTCTCTCTGTATTCAAGTGAAGAAATAGAAAAAAAGAAATACCCCATTTTCACAATGGGGTGAAAAGTACCAAGTGAAGGTCTAAGTACAGCTTCTTTTTTCTTTTGTCCCTCACACGAATCCTATCACGTCATCAAAAATTTCAGCGACTTGACTGATTTCTGCCAAGATGTCATGGATTGGAAGTGAACTAGGCTCACCAGCAGACTGGGAGATGAAGTTCAAGAAGAAAATGCCTATTGTCTGAGAAGCCAACATATGAATGTGGCAGTATGCTTATAGCACAGAACTGGGAACTTGGATGGGCATCGGGTTTCAACACTTGTGTTCTTTTGAGGTGAGATTCAGCAAGATAAAAAGCTACTCCACTCCCTGTATCAGGGCGTCGCTTTCTTATTGTGGCTCAAAATTCCCCACACAGATCTCACATTAAATGACTTACCATGGGCCTGCTATGATGAGACCTGATGTTAAAAGTATAATATGTATATATTTTTAACATTTATTTTTGAGAGAGAGAGTGTGTGCACGCAAGCAGGGGAGGGGGAGAGAGAGAGAGAGGGACATCGAATCTGAAGCAGGCTCTAGGCTCTAAGCTGTTAGCACAGAGCCTAACTCGAGGCTCGAACCCATGAACTTGGAGACCAAGAACTGAGCTGGTTGGTTGCTCAACTGAGTGAGCCACCCAGGCACCCCAGAAGTGTGATAGTTCTAATCCTCAGAGTGCCACACCTTCACTTGCTGGATTGAACCACATGTCTAATTGCACAGTACAGAAGCCCAGGGAGGAACTGCTAAAGGAATGCCTACATAAGACACAGGGTCTGCATTTCCATGGCTCTTGGTGCATACTGACAAGCCTCAGGGTGAAATAACTGTAGTAGTTAGAACAGAGCAAATGCAGCACCCAAAAGACTTTTCCAATTTTATAGAAATTGGGCTTTACACTCAAATTAGGGCGAAGATGTCAGTGTCAAATATTTGACTTCCCTGTAGTTTATTGATTCAAGGACTTAATTTAGGGAGGTATATCAAGTCATCCCATGGGTTTTAAGATACTTACCCACACTCAGCATCATCATAACATCACACTATAATTAGTAATCCACTTTCATCTTAAGGATGAAAGATAATTCTTGATAGACCATTTATCATATCAGCCCTTAGAGTGCTTTGTATAGAGAAAGAACACAGGTGGGAAATAGGACTCCAAAGACCACAGGTATAAAGTTCAAATTGTGAGATTTACAAACCTTCTTGATTCGTGTCAAAATGTGGCATCTTTATCGAATTCCCTGACACAGTGTCTTTTTATCTAGTGATCCGTGTTTAGTTTGAGCAAAATCCTATTTCTAACTTGCAAGTTTCTTCTGTATCAGTATGGATACCCCTCTCCCCCACAAAAAACATTAGATTAGCATAGCTGTTATGACAAAACAAGTAAAGAATAAGGATGGATGGGGCTATACTGACCTTTCAGTCCAGCAACGTTTTCTTCTTTAAGATCCCACCCTTTCACCTCGGCCATTAGCAAAGGAGAATCCACTAGTTCTAACATCATATGGTTCTATTCAAGGCAGCAATTCCACTACCCGCCCCTGCCCCCGGATGCCTCCTACAAAGGATGGTGACCAACTGCTCTTCATCTCTATTAGGGATTTAAAAAAATAAATTCTCAACATATTAAAGTTAATATACATATTAAGTACCAAGAAGCCAACAATAGAGGGTATGAAATCTTATTTTGTGAATCTCTTTTAACAAAAAATATTGGAAATACAAGGTTACTCTATGACCTTGAGTAGAGGTATCAAATAGCATAAACAATAAAGTGAGCTGATTTTTATGGAAAATAATATACTTCATCCCACTGTTATAAAAATATCTCGGTAAGACCTATATTTCTAGCAGTCATGTATCTCTATAAAGAAGAGGAATAGAGAAAATAACTATTCCTATATAATGATGTGAGTTGTTTTTGTGTGTGTGTTTTTTTAATTTTTAAAATGTTTTTTATTTATTTTTGAGAGACAGAGAGAGACAGCGTGAGCAGGGAGGGTCAGAGAGAGAGGGAAGTACAGAATCTGAAGCAGGCTCCAGGCTCTGAGCTAGCTGTCAGCACAGAGCCTGACGCGGGGCTCGAACCCATGAACCGTGAGATCATGACCTGAGCTGAAGCTGGACGCTTAACTGACTGAGCCACCCAGGTACCCCTATGTTGTTCTTTTTAAACAGATTTGCCATTCTTCTCTGGTACTAGAGTGAACAGTTTTGGATTAGTGAATTTTATAATGTACTACTGTAATCATTCATGCCGCTTGGCAAGTTTGCAAAAATCCTTAAAAGTCCAGGTTAAGGTGAGTCACATTCTCTTTATCATTCCCCATAAAATGTGACTTATTTCACATTCCTGGCTTAATAAGACACTTCAAACTTTTCTAAATTCCTTGATAATGTTGCATTGCATGATACTTGCTCAAAATTTTTACACTTGAAATCTGCAAGACTGGACATCACAGGCAGTTTGTCACCAAGATGAAGATGGACTTCAGATAGCTGTATTACAAGAGTTCTGTGGTAGGCACACTTCTAAAGAAGGCCCCCACGTTCCTGGGTTATTCAATCAAACACTGACGTAGGTGCTGCTATGAAGGACTTTGGCAGTTGTAATTAAAGTCCCCACTAGGGTAAACTTAAGCTACTATGGGCATTATCATCAAAACCTGATCTAATCATGTGAGTCTTTTAAAAGGCAGAAGGGGAAGCCAGGGAGATGGGAAGCACAAGCAAGATCCTGCCTGCCATTGTTAGCTTTGAGATGGAGGGGGCCATGAGCCAAGGAATGTGATGTCCCCTGGAAGCCAAGAGCAGCTAGCAAGGAAGCAGAAACCTCAGTCCTATTAACGATATGGAACCAAATTATGCCGACGATCTGAAGGAGCCTGGAATCAGATTTTGTTCCAGGACATCTGGAGATATAAGCCTAGGCTAGGTGACACCTTGAGATTATCTTAATATTGACTCTGTGGTACCAAAGGCAGAAAACCCAGCCAAGCCTGCCTGGACTTCTGTGAAACTTGGAGAAAACTGGATGTTATTTTAAGCCACTAAGTTTATGGTAATTTGTTATCCCATGATAAGAAACTAGTATAAGTTCTGACACCCCCATGATTATTAGTTATTTAAAAATACGGTTCAAAGCAACAATGTAAAAAGCTTGTTTTAATTTTAAGTAGCTTTGGGACTAAACTCTCTCAATTTTCCACTCACTAAAACAAATATCCTAAAATATTCAAGGTTTACAGATGATTAATACTTCATAGCAGAACATTTTTCTGCTATCATTTTTCTCTTCTAAAGGATTTATTCACAACATTTGAAATAATTTGATACAAAATATATTTTGTTTTCTAATCACATGTATATCTATATGTTATCCACCCAAAATTTAGACTTTAACTTTTCTCCTGATCTTTTGTCTTTGAAGCCAAGGGAAGAGGTTGATTTCCTCATACAATTTTCATTGCTATAGCAATATTTGCATATATTTCATTTCCATTGGAAATATTTACTATAGATATAACTTCTATAGCAGTATAGGCAATAAATCAAATTCAGTTAAAGAAAAGCATTTGCCCAGTCACTCTGGCTGGACCTTATGCAAATATGGAAAATGACAAACCTGGAATTAATCACCAAGTGTCTGACATTAAAACAGAAATTTGTTAAGGCAGAAATGTATGAGTCATAACAGTATCTAATTCCATGGGCAGATCCTCTTCTGTGTTCTGATGAAATTGTCGTTTATTGATGTTAAAATCCTTCAACAGACCATATCTTATATTTAGCTCAGCCATGTAAAATCCCCAGGTGGAAAATATTCTCTATGGGGAAGATTTCAAATGACTGATCAGTTTAGGTGTAAACTACATCTTATTTTGTGCCTTTCATTTCTGAAGATTGTTTTTGAAAAAGAGACACGTTTTCTATTTTATAATTCAACATTCCCAGCTTGATGTAATAGGGCAAAGCAGCAACTACACTAAGCTCTTATGGACCACTGCTCTGATTTGTAATATCCAAAGATGCAATTTGTTTTTTTCCCTTTGTGTCCATCTTTCAAGGATACACTGGAGCAACACAACTAGCAAATCTCTGGAGAAACTTACTGAGGATGGGGGAAAAAAAGGCTGAGTCAGAAAGTTGGTGGTGACACTCTATTCATATTTTCTAAAGTGTCAGTAAATGAAAAAACCTGAGTGGGGGTTAATTGATAGGGCATTGAAACATTATCTTACCAGTGAGTATTAAAGACTCAAAAATGTCACATCTGTATATTTAAAAAGCATTTAAAATTAGTACTAAACATAAAGTAATAGAGAAGATTTCTTTTATACTGTATATTACATGCAGAAACTCCAAAGATAATTACCAAGACATTTAGCAGGCACTCTCCATGAATACAGACAAGTGAATGAGGAATGAGAATAAAGGGCAAAGTTCACCTCTGGCAAACAAGAATTCTTTCAAGCAATTAAAAATCAAAGGATTACAAATTTATTATAAGAGAAAAGGGCAAAGTACAAAGGAATAGTGATATTTCTTATACAGAATCTACTAACGTCTGAGGTTTCTTTCCTACAGAGGTCAATTATTTCTCTCAATGCCGGTTTCTGCAGATATTCACAGTTCAGCTGCTGAGAGTGAATGGCCTCTTGTCTAAATGGTGTTTAGGGCCTCACAGAAAAGGGACGTAAATTCCGAGAGTAAAAAGCCATGGAACACATCTCTACACCTTCCCATTCTCAACACCGCAATCCATAGGCACACAATTAAGCAAGCTGACATTTCCCCAGACTGTCCCATGTTGAGAATAAACAGCACACTTGTCAAAAATGCAAATTCCAAGTCTCAACCTCATGTTAAATGAAGAGTATCTTAGGAAGGAACTGTAGTAATTGTAGTAATCTCTAGCGAAGCGCCTTGTTGCTTCTTATCGCTGGACGGTTCTGGAGAAACACTGCATGCTGTCACCGCTCCTCTCCACAAAGAAAACCAACAGCAATAACCACCATTATACATGAGATAACTATATTCATAAGAGATGAATAACTAAAGGAAGTTTTGTAGGAACACAAACTGATTTCTCAAGTCAACAGTGTATTTTTATCTCTTCTAGGGGAGGGGTTTGCTCTAGTGGGTAACAATACTTCAAGACTAGCATGTTCATCTCTCACTGACTTAACATCCCTACTCACTCAGGTACCTACCTTAGTCCCCCTTCACTGCAGGGACTTGGCCACTTGGTCATACTCCATAGAACCCCCTTAATAATCACCTCACCCCTCCATTTGAAAAAACTTTTCACATGTGGCTAAAATGAAAAAAAAAAAAAAAGAGCAAACTCCTTTCAACCTTTTAATAATTCTTGATTGCTGCCTTCTAATTTCTAAAGTTATCCATATTTTGAGTTTCTAGGAAAAAGAGACTGGATTATAGAAAATACTACATAATTTATTTATTCATTTATTTTTTTTAATATTTATTTATTTTGACAGAGAGGGAAGGTGTGCATGTGAGCAGGAGAGAGAGGAGAGAGAGTCCTGATTCCAGGATTGATTTCATAAACTCTGATATCATGACCTGAGCCAAAATCAAGGGTCTGATGCTCAAACAGCCACCAAGCTGTCCAAATACTACATAATTAAAAAAATATTTTTGGTATCATAATCTTAAAACTACATCTCTTCCCTACCATTTAATTGATGATTAGAAATACTAGAGTATTTTGTTGTTGATCATGCCATCTACAACGTTTTAGCATTCTCTGTTTAAAAAGGCTAATCCTTTAGGGGCATCTAAGTGGCTCAGTTGGTTAAGGGTCTGACTCCTGATTTTGGCTCAGGTGATGATCTGAAGGTTTGTAGGACCAAGCCCTGTGTTAGGCCCTGTGCTGACAGTGTGGAGCCTGCTAGGGATTCTCTCTCCCTGTCTTTCTGCCCCTCCCCTGCTCAAGCTCACTTTCTCTCTCTCTCTTTCTCTCTCAAAATAAATAATAAAATTAAAAAATAAAATAAAAAGGTTAATCCTTTAATATTCTTTCAGAATATCTTAAACTTTAAAAAAATACATATATATGGAAAGCAGACACTACTTTAAACAGTTACTAAGAATGATGGTGACCTCAGAGAAACCACATTCACCTTATAGTACAAAAACTGTAAGATTCCACACGAAACTTCCATATACCTGCAGTCTTTACCTCTCCTTCTGGTATTTGCCTGCTGACAGTACAAAGGCACTAACTGGAACAGATTTGACCTATAGACATTATTTTCAAATTTTGATGAATAAAAATAATACACAGAAGTTTGCAAAATTTACTCCCTGTGGCTGGTTGTATAATCATTGACTTACTGGTACAGCATCTAAAGATTGCATCTGAGCTATTGCCCAAATCTCAATACTATTTACTTAATTATAGACCAGAAGTGAATGAGATCAAGTGTGGTGAGTATGCTGATAAATGATTCATGAGACCTACTGTTCCTAGCCTAGGAGAACTGGGTGTCTTTCCACATTATCTTGGCATCCATTAAATGTTGGTTGAATAATTCTTGGAATATTTAAAAACTAAATTTTTAAAATACCCCAGGGGGCTCATCGTCTCATGGGGAATCATGTAGATCAATGAATGATGATAAATGGTTAAAAAATAGGCCTGTGTACCCTGCTAGAATTGAAGCAAACGAAAAGCTTAGTTATGTGTATCAGGGCATTATCTCTTTGTACCTCTAGGTAGCACTTAGCACAGTGCCTGAAGTGTTCTCAATAAATGTTTCTTGAAAGAAAAAAAAGCCTGATTAAATGATTTTAGATCACTAGTAATCAAAAGAGTGCATTGGGACTATATAGCCTTACAGACTATGAGGTTGATACAAAGTTCTTTCTTGAAGAGACTGAGTTTGAAATACCTGTGGAGCATACAGATGGGGATATTTGGATGTATGGGTCTGGAGTTCAAATTTGGAGACAACAAGGCTTTTACCTTTGGTCTCTAAGCTTAGCAGATCCAGGAGGCCAGAGGTAAGAAGTGTTATAAATCTTGAATGAAAGATTGGTAAAACGAAACTGAGATTCCAAGGGCGCTATTATTTGTTCCAGGTACCTAATCCTGGAACAAGGGGTTTCTGTTAAAGAATCACAGCAAAGCATATTTCCAGCCTACTACTAACTTATTCCAATGTTTGATTCCCAGAAGAAAATTAAAGTCAAATCTTCCTTAACTTCCTCTGAAACAAAGCAGAATGAATATTTTCATTGTTAATGTAACCATTTCTAAATTGTCCTGGAAGAAATCCCTATCTTTATAAGAAAGGCCCATGCATTTCCTGCAGAGAAATAAAATAGCTTACTTTATCATAACATGTGTATAATTAGCATATCAATCTACATATGGATAATAGTAGAATTGCAGATTATCCCACTTTTATTTAGAAAGATATTTTATAAATATTGCTGAAGTCAATACAATGAGACTACTTAATTATACCCCAAATTGTGTTTGCTTATGTCATGATCAAGCTTTATGAAGAGCAGCCAATAGTAATAAAGTGGATACAAGAAAGACCAGATCCTCTTTATGAGATGAAGATTAGCTCCCAAACATACTTTCAAAGGTAATCTATGATAAGACTAGTTGACAAAGTAGAAACCAAGTCCAATGTGATTTAGGTGTCAGTAGCTAAGGGTGGATGTCAATGTCGTTACTTTTAGTCCATTTGCAACATATCTCGAAACACACATTATCTGGACAAATGTAAAGGGGCCAATCACCTTCATCCAAGTGAATGATCGAGTTATTATAGTTACATGCATCTGCTTATCACCTATAAAAAGGCTTATCCTGTTATATTGCTGACGTCTGAAGAGGAACAAGAAAACTATGTGAATTTCAAGGACACTGTTCACCCCAACTATTTCATGGTCATCTGGACAGATAAGTAGAAAAACAAAATGGAAAAATGGTGAATTACATGATACCAGAGAGTGTATGAAAGCCCTTATTCAGCCATTTTCAAGAAAATGTTAGTTTTTGAAGAAATGTGATTACTCACATTTAGGACAAAGAATTGCAACATTAATCTAAGCCAACAGAGCCCATTCTTGACATTTTAAAGTCATGAAATTCAAATTTTGCCTTTTATACTTGTCTTGTACCATATTGATTCTAAATTACTTGAAGTTTTTCACAACATGACAAAGCATGAAGCGTGCAGTTTGGCAAATCTTTTTTTGGTCAGAAGTAGCACTTATCTTGATGAACCCTGTCAGTCAAGCAGTACGCACTCATCCATAAAGTATAATAATCTGAGATTTAAGGGGGGGCTTTGATCACAGTATTTATTTCTTCTTTTGACAGTCAAACAAATTCTGGAGTGTAGGTGACTTGACAGGAACTGGAAAATGTGACCGGAGAAATATATGGTCTCTGCCAAGCCAGCGCTGCACCAAACCCGGGAAGGCCATGGGGGCAATTCTGACTGTAAGTGCCAACAAGTATGGAAAGTTGAATACTCATTACCAAGGCAAAAAATTGGCATAAAAGGATGGCTTGGGGTTGAAAAAGAACTGACATTTGTCACTGTCTCTCTCAAAATAATAACACCTTTCTGACTATATGATATACTCTGTAATCTGGGAACTACTTGTATACATAGTTCTTCAAAACTCCTTTGAGGGGCACCTGGCTTAGTTGGTAAAACATCCGACTTCGGCTCAGGTCATGATCTAGTGGTTTGTGGGTTCCATCCCCGCATCGGGCTCTGTGCAAGCAGCTCAAAGCCTGGAGCCTGCTTCAGATTCTGTGTCTCCCCCTCTCTCTGCCCCTCCCATGCTCATGCTCTGTCTCTATTTCTCAATAATAAATAAATGTTAAAAAAAAATAAAAAAAAACTCCTGTGCAAGCCATTAGTCCACATGAAAGCTTTAATCTCATGTCAACATTAAAAACTTGATACATATGTGACACAGATGACAGCCACTGCCTGGGCTATATTTAGCTCTGTCACTGGGCTCACTGATGCTACCCTCAGGTCAACCCACTACTACGCCAATTCCCAAGTCAGTTCTGGCTGGCTAGCTTCAGGTTTCCTCCTCCTATGTGGCCAAGTGACTTGGGCTGGTTGTCACATCTGGTGCCCATGCTGCTGATGTGATTCCCCTGCTCCAAGCTTCCATCATTTCCCAGTTCTCAAAATTATATTCTTTATTGGTCCAAACCTGACCTCCCTACTGGCTGTGATTCCTTAGTCTGGGATGTTGCCTGAATCCCCTTTTGAAATTCCTTTTCTAGTAAATGGTAAGCACTCCAATTCCCTTCTGGGAGCTGGAGGTATCTGCCTTAGTCCTATTTCTGAGTTTGACTTTGCTAACCTGCAATCTGTCAGAGATCTTGCTTTGTTCTTGGTCAGTCTCTGTCTCTAGTATATAACCCAGGGAAAGACTCCCCACATGTGGACTGCCTAATGGGTCACACTGGTGAGTGCCAGCCCTGTACTCTTCTAGAATACCCTATTGGGGTTTTGTTGTTGTTGTTGTTGTTGTTGTTGTTGTTTTCCATTTAGAGAGAAAGAAAGCAAGAAAGCAAGGGAGAGGGGCACAGGGAGGGCGAGAGAATCCCAAGTCGACTCCACACTCAGCACGGATCCCAACATATGGGTCAATCCCATTACCCTGAAATCATGACCTGAGCAAAAATCAAGTGGGTCTCTCAACTGACTGAGCCTCCCAGGTGTCCCTAGGATATCCCATTGTAACCGTGGGTTTGGAATGGGTTTTGGCTTTTCCCCTGACTATAGTCACAATTGCCTCTGGGAATATCCATCTATTCACCCATCCACCCTTCCATGCTTTCATCTATTTATTCTTACTTATCAAGGGCTTACTCTATGGTATGCCCTATGCTTATAGATACAGTGGTTCCTAAGACAGACATCATACCTGCTCTAGCAGGGGTCACAGACACTTAAATAATTACAGTAAAGTATGAGAAGTGGCTCTCTTCACATCTGCCTGAGTAGGGGGATCAAATGCCATGTTCCCATACATTCTTTGTGGCCCTGGGTCTCTATGAACATACAGCTAAACCCTGCTGAGTCCAAATAAAGTAATATTTTCGGTTCTCTTATTGAAAAATTTAGGGAGAAAACACCATTTCAAGTCAGGAAAGCAAGCACTCATTTTATATTCCTGTTTATATAATAAGCCTTCAGATGTATATGGAGTTTTACCATATGCAAATTACTTCATTTATAGATCTTACTCTTATCTTCAGAACATATCCATGCAGGATAGGCAGCGTAGGTATTATTTCCATCCTCATTTATGGAAAAGAAACTAAGGTTGATAGAAGTTAAAGCAGCTTTAGCAAACTATAAAACTGACACAAAAAATAAACCTTTTTATTCCTACTATGAAATTCTACCCACTTTATTAATCATGCAATGGAAACGTGTACAGTTTCTAACATCTTAGTAATGCCAGGTCCAGCTATTACGATCTATGTTTTTAAACAGGTTAATTCCCAGAGGTTAGCCTCGGATGTCACCTGTCCTGGAAAATTGACAAAAAAATATAACACAGAGAACTCTAAAGTATAAGGGGTGCCTGGGTGGCTCAGTCAGTTAAGCGTCTGGCTTTAGCTCAGGTCATGATCTCATGATTTGTGGGTTCGAGCCCCGCATCGGGCTCTGTGCTGAAGCTAGCTCCGAGCCTGGAGCCTGCTTCAGATTCTGTGTCTCCCTCTCTCTCTGACCCTCCCCTGCTTGCATTGTCTCTCTCTGTCTCTCAAAAATAAATAAAAAACATTAAAAAATTTAAAGTATTAATTTGTTTTCCATTAAGTGTTTATTACTCTAATCTATGAACCTTAGTGGGGAGGTAGAAAGACAAAACCATGTGTCTCTTATCTTTGAAAGATGTGAGAGACCATTACTAAAGCCTTGCAAAAACCAAAGGTAGCTCTTGAAACATTTCCCAAAGAACGCTTAGAAACTGATTCCAGGCCTAAGCTCTACCATGGCATTTTCCTCTCACCGCCCTTTACGGCAAAGACTCATCCTTTTCTTATCTCTTATATTTAGTTAGACTCATCAGCATGTGTGGTTCTATGTGGTTTCTTTTTAAAAATTCATATACCAATAGGACTTTGATTTCTCCAAACAGTCTGTGTCCTTGAAATTGTAGTTAAGACTTTCCAAAAGGGTCAGCCTCCTTCAATCCAGCAGAGTCAGGGGCCTTTACGACACCCAGCTCCCAGGTAACATTCAAAGGAGTCCTGCACCACCACTGTGGCCAACCCAAGTGTCGATTTACCTTATTTCTGGGGAGATGCGAAGAGGCTGGGAGTCAGCACTGCACAAGTAAAAAACTATTTCAACGATGGAACTTTTCATTTTGAAGACAAATTTTGCACATGCAGATAAACCTTAAAAGTGACTTTATGGCTTCAGGATTACTTTGAAGCAAGAGTATTATAAAAATTTTAAAAGCCACTTCACAGCTCCTTAATACTCTTAAGCAGAGGGCAACTTGACAGCCAGTGGGATGAGGTCAAAGTGAATTCTGACCGCCTGCCGGGTATGTCCAGGCCACTTATCCGCAGGCAATTCTGTCACTTAGTTTTGGAGAATGAAGCACTTCATCCTGATGGTTCTCACTTGCTCTCTGATTGCTTAGGCGTCAATATCCATTCTCTAAAGATTTTCTGAGTGGTGGTATATAAAATTGCCCCATGAGGGGTACTGTATTGATAGGGAGAGATAAAACCCTAACATCTTCCTTGATATGGGCTTTTCGAAAATTAATTTTTTTCACAAGGGATTTAATCCAAAGCCTTCACCGGATGGCAAAGTAAGCTCTTAGTCTATCATTGAAAGTGCATACTTCTTCCAAGTTGAGAAGAATCGCTTTTCTGTATGGATTCAATGAGTTTATGTAACAGCTCCATGTAAATAATTTACAGAAAATCAACGTGTAGAAATCATAACTATACAATAGCACACATAGACAAAGGGAGGTAGCATTCCTTTAGGAAGAGAAGCAAACACTGGGTTTCAGTATCAGCATGAATTTAATGAACTGAAGATTCCCTGTAACTTTACTCCTTCTCATTGTTTTCTCAACTATCACCCTACAAGCAAAAGAAGACCCAAATACACTCAAGAAGTAAACGCTACATGATGATAATCTAAATAAGGTTGTTCGTATTTGGTAACATTTTAAATATAGCTACATTTTCCACCACAATATCAAATCCCTCCTAACAGCCTTTCTTTAGTAACATTTTACTCAAAGAAAATGAACACCATTTTCATATTGAGCACTGGCTTTGGAAATGCATACTCCTCTAATGGCTAAAAGAAAACTCTTTTATATTTAAGAGATACCACCAAAGCCTTGAATCAAGTTGAGATCCTATTTTATGATTTAAACACTACTTCAATAATGATTTATCATGAAGTATTATTTTATGTGCTTTGGGAACAGAAAGTTGATAGGACATTTTTCTATTCTCAACGAGATTTTAGTGGGAAGAGCTTTGTGTCAGTGTATGTTGTGAAAGCAAATGATTCTGAAATAATTTTTAAAGTCCCAGTGACTTAACACAACACAGGCTTCTGTCTTGCTCACACAACATGACCAATGATGCTGGCAGGAGGGGCTTTGTTTATGACAGCCACTGAAGGGACAGGTTGACAAAGGCTTCATCTGGACACAGGTTTCCAAGTTCACCATAGCACAGTGGGAAGAGACTGGGGGTCACACACTGGCCCCTAAAGTTTCTTCTCAGTAGCAACATGGCGCTTCTGTTCATATTCAACGGCCAAAGCAAGTCACATGGTCACATCTAACTTTACGGGGCACATGTAGTTCTACCATGTGCTCAGGGAGAGAACTGGCAATATTTGATGAACAGCACAAAGGCTACCCAAGAATGATGAGATGCATGTGCCACCAAGTATGCCTAATGCCACCTGAGATGCCAGTTAAGTGGGGGGTCATGAAATTTTAAGAGTAACGTCAGAATGCCCTGGATCGCTTATGATTGCATTGTCACAGATAAACTGGTGAGGCATACAGATGGATGTATCACCTTCACCCCACTGTGGCCAGGGTTGTGTCTTTCAATGTCAGTCAGATTGATGACTTTCACAGAAGAGGACAATACTTTCATAACGGGTATGTGAATACCAGGAAGGTGGAAAAACAAGACTGATAGGTCTTCATGGCAAAGATAGATACGTAGTCACATGATATGTTAGTTCAGGTCTGCTATGAAGCAGGTGCCAAAGATGATATTGAATATGCAAGTGATTTGTGGAGGAGGGAGCAGGGCAAGGTGAGGAGAGCATTCAAACTTCAAAGTTTGCTACCTGTGGAAGGAGAGAAGGGAAGCAAAAGTCTCAGACTGTAAGGCATTTCTAAGAAATGTTTGGGAAGACTGATGGGAGGTGTAGAAGCCAAAGTCACTGACAGTGTCTCGGTGCACCTGATGTACTTGGTGACAGACTAGAAGCAGCACATGGCAAACACAGGTTTGGCACAAATGTGCTGGTAGATCCAAGGTGGGCAGCTGAGCCCTCAGAAAGTTGTGTCCCTGCAACAAGATGTGAGTGGTATGTTTTAATGGCCACCACACTTGGTGTTCAGACTAACCTGATCAGCACTGGTCTTACTTGGACAATATGATTCCAAAGGACACTAACAACTGGTATACTAATAAGCAAACTTTAGAGATTAAAGAACATTAATTCATCGTTGAGACCAAAGTAATGGGGCTTCAGTCTGAGGCCTTGTATTGTCTGGAGAATTCTACAGAGGCTGAGACTTTCAGACCACCTTGGAATTAAGATATTCAGTAAAAAAGTACATGAGAGTTTGATGTGGTTTCCAATATCCAAACCAATCTCAGGCAAGGTTGACTTCCAAAGAGTCTACCAAACCCTTTCATTTTCAATGGGTTTTTCCAGGCCATTCTAAGCCAAATATACCTCTGTATCTTCCTAATTCACAGGCATATCCAGATGAGAACTGGGCTAATTGTGGGCTAGATTTGGTAGCAGACTTGAGAGGATGTCTAGAAGAGTTCTCTTCTTCTCCTTTGCATTTATTACCGTCTGACATACTACACGTATGTGTTTGGAAATATCCCACCAGGTATACTTAACGCTTTTTTCCCCCTAAGTTTAGAAAAATAAATCAACTAGAAATAAAAATAGAAAATTAGGGACTCAGAGTTGGTACATGTGATATGCACATAGAAGTCCCTAGGTGATAGAAATGAGTAGACTTTCTGTAATGGGAGAAAACCAGTGGCTCATGCAGAAAGCAGAGTACAGTCACTGAAGCAGTATTCCATTTATTTACTCTCCTACCAGAGGCCAGGACTGGAATTTTCTACAAGTTACAAAGGGATGGTTTTTGACTCTGCTGTGCAGGAAAGACTACATATTTCGAGTGCAGAGATTTGGAAGACTTTCTGTAGCAAACCTGGGAAAGGTGGTGTTGCGTAGGAGGGACGTCTCTTTCATTCACCCGAATAAGAGGTGGAAGAGAGGATTTTTGTACTCCTTGTCAAATCCAAGCATTTCTTGTATAATCTCACAAGAACACCTTTACAGATCTAACACTTACCCTGTGTTTTAAAGGTTAGCATCAGCATTCCACATCCCTGCTGCCCTTGATCTGATATTTTCCATACCGCAGAGCCTGCTATCTGTATTCTACGTTGACTTTTTCACGAACGAATTCTCATTTGGAATAAAAAGATAGTATCTTTTAAAAAATATTTATTTAAATTCAAATTAGTTAACATACAGTATAGTATTGGGAACCCAGTGGTTCATCACTTACATACAACACTCAGTGCTCATTCCAACCAGTGCCCTCCTGATGCCCATCACCCACTTAGCCCATCCCCCCTCCACTTCCCCTCCAGCCACCCTCAGTTTGTGCTCTGTATTTAAGTCTCTTATGATTCACCTTCCTCTGCTTTTATCTTGTTTTTTTCCTTCCCTCCTTCCCCTATGTTCATCTGTTTTGTTTCTTATATTCCACATGAGTGGAATCATATATTTTTCTTTTTCTGACCTATTTTGCTTAGCATAATAGTTTCGCATAGTTCCATCCATGTTGTTGCAAATGGCAAGATTTCATTCTTTTTGATCACTAAATAGTATTCCATTGGAGAAATAACACACACACACACACACACACACACACACACACACACACTGCATCTTCTTTATCCATTCATCAGTCAATGGGTATTTCGGCTCTTTCCATAATTTGCTACTGTTGATAGTGCTGCTATAAACATTGGGGTATATATGCCTTCAAATCAGCATTTTCATATCAAAAGAATGGCATCTGGTATGTGTTTTATACCTTTCAACCAGCATACACACACACACGCATACACACACACACATGATCCCTCCTCACCTAAACATATTCTTCTTCCCTGATTTTTTCTCCTTTGCATTTATTACCATCTGAATACTACATATATTAACATATTTTGGTTTTTGTTTAATTGTCTGCTGCTTCCATGGTGTAACATAGGCTTGACCAGGACAGGATTGTTGGTTTCCTACTGATCTCTAGGCTTCTAATAGTGCCTCACTTAATAGGTGCTTCATAAATTCTGAGTGAATTAGTGAATTATGCCCTGTGCATTTTGGTATTAATTTTAAATAATGCATATAAATGTGTTGTTTGTATGTATATCTATATACATGTATAATACAGTATATATAGTTATGTGTTCATGTATGTTTACATTTTGAAACCCTAACTTTAATATTCTGATTTTCAGATTTCAGATATTTAAAATATCAATAATATGGACAGATTAAGATGTTTGGGTTATTTGTAGATATTGATAACTATAGTGAGCAACACACATATAAAATATATTCTATATATCCATATATATAAAATATTCTCTATAGTATACACTATAGCATAAGAGTGTCTTTACAGTTTTAGTGACTGTGGAATATCTAACAACAGAAATGAAAAGGAATCCTTATTTGCAGAATCAGAGGAGCCTAAAAAGAGGGAATTGGCTTAGCTAGTCTTTGCTCTGTACTGCCATCTGCTGTTGTGTTGGCAAAACAACAGCGAACACATCAAATGCCTAAAACCTGACATCTGGGAAAGACTTTAGAAGCCACTTGAAGCTAACTTTCATACGTATAGCTGAGGAAAAAGAGACAAGAGAAATTCAACGACTTGCAAATGTGTTGTCTGTCTTATTATTAGAGCAGAAAGTGGAGGAAATGCCCTTCAGAGGTGAAATACTAGTTCTGGAGTTAGACTTAGTTTAGCATTTTGGCTACCTGGCCTTTGGCAAGTTACTTAGCCTTTCTAAGTTTCAATGTCTTTTGGGGGTTAATATTTATATTATATGACTTACATAAGAATTAAATGTGATATCTACCTATCATGTATCTATATGATATCTATATCTATGTATACATCACCTGTCACATACATGACTGTAATTAAGAAATAGTAATTACTGGGCCATCTGGCTGGCTCAGTTGATAGGTCATGAGTTCAAGCACCATATTGGGCATGGAGCCTACTAAAAAATAAAATTAAAAAAGCAAGAAATAGTAATTATTATTTTCTTGCTTGCATGTAAGCTTTTCCATGGCAAAAGAATTTTGTCTTTAAATTTCCAGGGAGGTAGTGTCTCAAGCATGTGGTTCCAAATACATACTTAATAAATATTTCTCAAATATATGAGGGACTCACATCTTGTTACAAACTACACTGGACATCATATATTGGAAATGATGTGTTATAAAGTGCTGGTTATAGCCTGACCAATGTATCTCTTTGCTTTTCATCCAGCACCCTAACTTGTGAATGTGTGTGTTTCGTAATTCCTAATTCCTCTTTTTAGAATAGTCATATTGACTACTTTTTGATTGAAATAGAGTTTACAGGCAAATGCTCAATTCCACATTTTCTACCCTGATTTCCCTCACAACAGCTAAATATCAGACTTGTTTAATACCTCCACAGAAACCATATGTTTATGATGAATCATAATTCTGAAGGAAGACTATTAGTCTTGGAAAATTATATGATTCAGATACAGAGAAGTAATATGAAAGTAACTTATGATGTATTTCTTCTGTAATGTGATGGATATGAAATCATTCCTCATTTTCCAAAATCTAAGCTAAGAGTCCCCAGGTAGAAAAAATGACTAATCTATGACTAACAATTAATG
The DNA here is from genome assembly GCF_006229205.1 of Suricata suricatta. NCBI lineage: Eukaryota > Metazoa > Chordata > Mammalia > Carnivora > Herpestidae > Suricata > Suricata suricatta. The sequence continues at coordinate 52,468,073 of NC_043713.1, forward strand.
AGTAACAGTCTAGGTTAAAGCACAGTGGTCCGTAACAGCAAGGTGACAGTGAAGATGGCAGTGAATTACCAGTGACAGAATAGTTGTCGGTGTCTTAAATATCTGTCCCTCTCTTATGCTATTTCATGATACAATATAATATTATCTTGTAGCCTATTCTGTGAGTTCCTTATGGGTTCTAAAATTAAATTCGATGAAGTATTTAAGAATAGAACAAGCATAAGAATGCTTATAAAATGGATAATGGATGGTTGGAAAGAATTTTAAATGACTAGGGTTTTAAATTTAGAATTTATACCATTTAAAGCAACTTGTGAAGGGTGGGTAGTTAATTGGTATTGATGGTAAACTTGTCACATTTATCTGCTCTCTCTTTTGCTTCAAACCCCAGGAAATTATGGAAACTGTAAATTCTTTAAATCTTCCTCAAAAATCACTGAAAAAAGAAAATGAAAAGAAAAAGAAGAAATGACCACTGCCAGCAGAAAAGAGTTAATTTCAGAAATCTCTGAAAGACAGAAGAGCAGAAGTCATGAGAAAAGGAAAGAAACAGACGGAATAAATTCACCCCCACAACTGACCCCTGGAGAGAGGAGGTTTGCTGCATCAACAGAGGCAGGATCAACAAGTGATCAGGAAGGAAATCAACTGGGGAGCTCCTTGGGCCGGGGCTGAGAGGCTCCACATGAAAACGCTAGCCCCCGCGACAAAGTAGTGAGCCTGGGCTCTGGGAAAAGAAAGGCCCTGGGTAGCTGGTGCCAACCTGAAGGCAGGATAGTGATGGACTCGACTGCAGCAAGCCCTAGGGTTTCTCCTAAACCAGATCTCAGATGCAGAGCTTGTTTTCTTAGATATGCAAACAGACACTGGCAAATGCAAACATGAGCAGACAATAAAGGCTAATCAAACCACTGCTAAAAATCAAAGCTATCAAAAGAGAAAGACACAACTCAACAATGCAGAGAATGCCCTAGGAGGCATGTATAAAGGAGCATACAAAATGCTATATAAATGAGCGTAAGTAGTACATATTAGAGTATTACATGCACTAAACAAGAATATATTGATTAGACAAATAAATATAGAGATCTTAAACATTTAAATCATGAGTATTAAGAAGAATCAATAGTTTTGACTAAGTATTATTGTATCTTAGGTCTTATATCTGAGATGTAAGAGAAATAGGATACTAATTAGATAGGAGATAAAAGGGGAGAAAATCTCCCCAAATGTAACATTAACAATGAGATAAAAAGTGTAAGAAAAAAGATAAGAGATTTAAAATAATTCTACAATTCCAACATCTGTTTTATAAAATCATGCAAGAGGATAGTACATGAATAAATAATGAGCATGTCTAGAGCTTGGGAGCCACAAGTGTGTTGGTGGGAAGATCTTCAAAGCATCAGAAAGAAGGACTGAAGAGGCTGAAATTACACATTTTGTTGATGTTTCAGAAAGTAAGAATAATGTATTCTTGTGGGCTTCCAGGGAGAACAAACGACTTACAAAGGAAGAGAATCCATTCTACAGAATTTCCTTCTCAGGAGTCCTAACTATAATGGAGTAGTATCTTCAAAATTTAGATGGAAACTGTTTTTTAAAGTATAATTTTATGTCTAGCTAAAGTAGCCTTTTTCTTTAAAGAGGCAAGGGTTTATATTCTGGCCGAAGAAGACATGTACCTAAGAGAAATAAAGTTGACTCTGGAAAATAGTGACTAACATACATACTTGTAAGTAACTGGTGTACAACATAGAAAAAAAGAGTAATACTGAACTGAGATCCCAGATGATTTAAATGTGGGATCAAGTAGGAATGGGGATTGAGGAAGGCTGTAGGAAGAAAGTGAAAACATGTCAATGTTCTTATCTCAAATTGTGGAAGGATATAGATACCAACAAATCAATACATCTATCAGTATGCTAAAGATTTAAATGGAACTCCTACGGGGCTAGAACTAAGATACTTGAATGCTGGGAAGAAAAAAGATGAAAAGTAAATTGGCAAAAACTATACAAGAAAAGAAAAAATTATAAACAAAGCATTCATTATTCCAAACATGAGTTATCAGAATAAATTCAAATGGATGCAATTCTTTGCCTAAAAACTCTTGCATAATGTGAAACAATAAAATGCCTGCTTATAACAGACCTATCTAAAACAAAATGGCAGAAATGTTGATAATAAGTATATTTAAAAAGTAAACCAGACTAATCATGACAGGAAAAACTGTAGGAGATATAGAATACAATGCATGACAAAGAGCTTTGAACAAGACTAAAAGAGATATGTCTGTATAGATAAAAAAGTTTAATGCACAAAGAAAATATAATAATCATAGACATATTGAACAACAGAGATTTCAAATATATAAAGCAAAAATAATAGGAATAATGAGTCAAAAATCATGTTGGGTGACTCTAATGCATGCTTCTCAGAAATCTACCTATCAAGCGATTTAAAAAAAAATTTAAGTAAGAATAAAAGCATTGTTTCTCGGACCTTAGTGACCATCAGCATCATCAGAAACTAGCCTTACATAAAGACAAAAACTAGTGCACCAAAATCTGCTCCTGAAACTATTATTACACTACATGTTAACTAATTTGGGTTAAAAAAATAACAACAAACTAGTGCTATTCTAAGGCCATAATCCTTATTCTTACCTTTATTCAACCAAGATGTTTCTTCAGGGACCCCTAATAATTTATAAGAAATGTGATTTCATCAGAGAATCTAAGCTAATGTGGAAGATTGATGATTTTTGTTTATTCCAGATATTTCAAAATTTACTATTTACCTAATTCTATAACTATGAACAGAAGTATTTGATTTATTTTCTTAGGATTGATTTTTAGATGTGGAGAATATTACTTTGAAAACTAAAAGCTAAATATAAATATATATATGTACATGTCTAGTTTGAGTGCATATATTATATATCTAGTGTGAAATTATATATCATATATACATGTCATGTATATATATGTATAGACAGATACTAAAATATTTCTTAGAAAAGTAAAATTATTGAGAAGTCCTTCATCCCTATTTGAGTCTTTCTTTGGGACAATTAAATAGTAATATAAACATTTTCTCATAAGAATATAATAGATATAGAGACTCCTGGCTGGCTCAGTTGGTAGAGAGCATGTAAACTTGATCTCTGAGTCATGAGTTCAAAGCCCCATGTTGGGTGTAGAGATTACTTAAAAAAAAGAATAGAGTAATATGCACATCAAAATGATAAATTGACAAGTCTTATGATTGTTTATATTTCTCCTGGTCAATTGTCCATTTGCTATCTTAAATGCTTTATAATTTAATGATGCAAATAACAACTAAGCAAATGTCAGTCTGGCTAGCACAGCACTCAGTCCCAGAGCCCCCAAGACATGTCCATGGGCATTATTTCAGGAAAATGACATGGCTAACCCCATATTCCAACATAGAATTTCCTCAAATAATTGTTGCATTATTTTAGTGATTACCATTTTATCATGTAGAACAATGACACTATTTTGAAATCCCCCAGAGAAAACCTTTTCTATTTCTGACCTTGAAATAGGTCCAGAAGGAGGGGCCTGCCTGTCTGAGCTATCCTGAAGGGGAAGAGCAAGAGGCCATGATTGCCTCCTACTTACAGGATGTAAGGACTTCTCTCCATTCAAATATCCATTCACATTACACAAAGAATGCCGGCTTTGTAATTCAAAATTTCCATTGTTCCTAGGTATAGTGTAGTCCCTAGCTGCATTGCAAGACAAGACTTTCAGTTTGACTTAAGGTCATACATGCTTTTAAGAATGTGTTCACACTCCTGTCTCTCAATTTTAATCATCTCTTGGCTCCTGCAGCTGCCTTGTAAGGACTGAGGGCATAGGATCTGCCTGTCTGTGTTACATGCCCCAGCAAACCAGATAATGAATCTTAAAGAGGTACATGGTTTCTGTATAGACATTGAGCATCCTGGAGCAAAGCCTCCAAGTCCATGTTTTTCTATAGGCTTTTTCTTTAAACAATTCTCTTGAGCTAAAATAGTTTAGAGGCACAAAGCAAGAAAGAGGCGTTTGTTATATTTTGAACCGAAATTTGGCTTCACTGGGAAGGTGAAAAACTCTTCCCACCCCACCCCTCCCCCACAGATTGAGATTGGCTTCTCTAAAATGTGATCCATCTTAGTCACTGTATTAATCACATTAGACATCGATGTTCTTCACCTTCACTGGCATCATCATGTTCATCAAAATCATCATTTTCATCTCTATTATCTTTGTGGTTATTTCTATTGTTATGGGTTACATCTCCGTGTTAACTCACTTCACTCTCTCAACCCCACCCCCCATGAGGGAGGTATTATTATTATTACACCTTGAATTGACAGGTGAGACTAAGGGATGGGTATTTAAGTGAGGGGCACATCTTCACAGAGTTAGTAAGGTTGGAGTCAGAACACGGGCTCTGGAGGAAGTCTGCTTGTATTGGAAATCTGGCTCCCCGACCACAAACAGTGGAACTGGAGGCAGGTTTCCTAACCTCCTGGAATGTTAGTTCCTTCATCCATAAAAGTAGTGCAATAATAACAGACACACACCATAAAGATTACGATGGGAGGGGAAGTGGAGGAATATCAATCGTAGAAAGAGGCAAGACAGGGCAAGCTGGAGCCCACATTACTATTCATCACTGCTTCTATTCACGCTGTCACCCACAGATGTCAAAGTTACCAAGTTCTTAGCACATAACCAACTTACAAAAACAAAGAGCAGGGTTTGGTGAATACCAGTTTCTGATGCAAAGTGGACTTCAAGGTAAAAATCCACACAGACCCTAGAAGACACAGCTGTTTATTTAAGAGGAAAATGGAATTAAGAGTTCACACTTTGGTAGGAGAGAACGAAGATATTAAAATGTCCTGTCATCACTAAGATAGCATGTTTTCCTAGGGAGAAGATTTATTCATCTTAATCCTCCAACTTTACACTTTCAAATCAGGAAAGTCACCTTCAGACAGTGCTATCTGAGGATAATGAAAGGGAAAAAAAGAGAAAGAAGCAAATCTGAAAATTCTGACAGAAGTGTTTTAATGCATAAATCAAAGTGACCTTATTTTAATGTTACCCAGAGACAAAATAAATAAGCAAAGAGATTCTTTACACAAAGAAAACTAAGTGGTCAGAAATTCTAGTAATTTCCTATGAATCATTTTCTTTCCACATCAGCTGCTTCATAGAAATTGAAAAAAAAAGTCTCTGTTGACCCTAAGAGGCAGTGACATTTAGATATTAGCTATCGCCCAATTTTGGACTTCCTTTGTCTAATGAGTCCACAAAAGTCAGACTATTTATAGCAAAGACTGTCGTAGTCCACTGCTTAAACCCTGAGAGTTCATACACCACAAACAACTCAGGAAGACTGTTTTGGAGAGGACTGTAATGAAACAAGGTCAGTGGTCAACAAAAAGGTTGTAGTGAAGGCGCTGAGGAGCTTTCTTTCGAACTTATTTATGAGCCAGTAACTTTATTTATAGGGATAGATTATTTGAAGAAAATATATGAAATTCATCTTTTCCACAACCAAATATCCATAACACTTGAAATACTTGTCAAGAGATATATGTGCAAAGGATAAGACAATTGTTCATAAAAAATAATGATGCTTCAACGAGGAGCCAATAGATAGGAATATTCTAGATCTAGTTCTACTAACCAACTCAACAGACATAAGTAATCTTTTGGTGTGTCAGTAACATTTTTTGGGTCAGATCCTTGGGTGGATATATGATATCCTAATGTACTTTCTACTTCTAATACTTTAACTAGATATACTCTTTAATTAGATTATTGAAAAGGTTCAGCAAGTTTCTGTCACCTAAATTTTCATAAAAAATAGCTGTCTGCTCTATTTAGAAGGAAGGGAAGGAGGAAAAATTTGTTACCATAGAAATAAATCTAAAATCTCATTATTGTCAAGTTTCTATAATTTCAGCATGATCCCCAGAAACTCATTTTAATGTTAGTCTTAATTTCAGAAGGCAGATCAATTGCTAAATATCTAAAAAACTTAATATATTATTTAAAAATATTTTGTTCACTTACATTATCATACCAAATGTCTTGTCTGCCATAGGCAAGAATTTTTTTTAGCATTTAAAGTCTCAAATCACAGCTAATCTATGTTCACCAAGCATAACCAATATCATAAACTAATTTTTTAAGTGTATTTATTTATTTTGTAGGAGAGAGAAAGAGGAAGAGAGAGAGAATACAAGCAGAGGAGGAAAAGAGAGAAAGGGAGAGAGAATCCCAAACAGACTGTCAGCGTGGAGCCTGATATGGGGATCAAATTCACAAACTGGGAAATTGTGACCTGAGCCAAAATCAAGAGTCATATGCTAACCAGCTGAGCCACCCAGGTGCCCCATGAACTCCTAACTGAACAAATGTTAACATGCACTTTTCTGAAAACCTCAGAGAAAAACCATTTGTGTCATCAAACTTATCCTTTCTTGTCCTGTCAGTGTAAACATTAGTTTTCACTGAGTACATCTTTTTTTGGCATACTGGAGGCATTCAGAAATTGTCTTCTGAATAAACAGATGAATCACCACACCTAACACACATAGGACAAATCAAGACTACTAAAATTTCCATATTTTGCTAAAAAAACGTTTTCTTGCTCAGAACATTCTCCATTTTCCATTAATCTAACCTTTTGAAAGTCAAATCTTAGTTCCATTAGTTTTCTTGACAGTTAATGTCCTTTAAACCTTTTCTACTTCTGAATCCCCCGAATATACCAATGGGAATTTTCCTCTTGTTTATTATATGGGGGCAGCCACTTGACATTAAACAGATTTCTCAACATAACTACCTTAAGAAAAGACCAATGGCAACAGTTTCTCCAGATAGGCTTCCTTGTTTCAAAACCATATGGAGCTCGGGGCTAATTTCAAGAATCTTCAAATATTTTAACATGACACTAGTTCTAGGCTTCTGAGCTGTGACTGCATCAACCTTATCCTTCCTTCCTTTCCTCTTTCTTCCTTTTTCCCTTGCTCCCTTCCTTCCTTTCTTGTTTTTTTAAAATATTTTTTATGTCTTTTATTTATTTTTGAGAGACAAAGAGAGATAGTGCAAGCAGGGGAGGGTCAGAGAGAGATTGAGACACAGAATCTGAAGCAGGCTCCAGGCTCTGAGCTAGCTGTCAGCACAGAGCCCGACATGGGGCTCAAACCCATAAAACGTTAGATCATGACCTGAGCTGAAGCCACAGGCTTAACCGACTGAGTCACCCAGGCGCCCCTCTCCTTTCCTTTCTTTTCTCTCCTTCCTTCCTCCCTTTATCTCTCTCTCTTCTGTGTAATGTAAGGAATAACCAGGAAACAAAAATACTTTCTTTCCCTACATGTCTTAACAAATACAACAAAATAAAAAAACACTCAACCAACTGGAATAGGCAATGACCTGAATCTCTATTAACTAGAGAAAATTTTAGCAACTGCACCCTGTTTGAAGGCACCTGTGCTTCCTTATTAAAGCTACAGGCACATGTGAAAATCCAGTCAGTTTATTTCACTCACAGGTACTGTTTCTAAAATGTGGAGACAGTCAATAATGAGTGACAAGGATCTCCTTGAACAAAAGCAGAGGCAGCTTGTTTTGTCTGGCATTATTAGGCTGGAGAGCAAGAGCAAGCTTAGGATGCTGTTCAATTATTTAAAGCGTAAGTACTAATAATAGCATTAAGTGAGACAACAACAGATTAAACTTTGATTCCTTCTTTCCAACAGCAACAAGTCAAGCACGATTTCTCATTATAGAAGTGCTCTTTGCTCGGTTGTATTTAAATGAAACATGAGTTTATAATGCCTTACAAGAGACATGTTGATTATCTAAGAAGAATCTAAAGATTTCTTTTGTAAAGAATCTGGTGGGGCGCCTGGGTGGCTCAGTTGGCTGAGCCTCCATCTTCAGTTCAGGTCAGATCTAACGTTCGTGGGTTCGAGCTCCGCGTCGGGCTCTGTGCTGACCGTTAGCTCAGAGCCTGGAGCTTGCTTCCGGTTCTGGGTCTCCTTCTCTCTCTGCCCCCCCACTCTCATGCTCTGTCTGTCTCTGTACCAAAAATAAATGAAACATTTAAAAAAAAAAAAGAATCTGGTGTCTGTCAACTCATAATGGAACTTACTGTTAGATCTGAACCCACGATAGCTGTAAGGTTGTTTCCACATTTAACTCACAGAACCTCTTCCGTTCTCCCTCCTCCTTTCATTTCTTCTGCTTTTCCATTGTTCTCTTCCCCTCCCCCCACAAAGCTATTGCCTTTCTCAGACTGGCGTTTAGTCATTCTCTCCTCTTCTCTCTACTACATTCACCCCTTCCTTCCCTCCTGCATCCCCTTAGAAATGAGTATAGGACTTATTGCATTGAAGCTACATGATGGTAAGTACAGAAGAGAGAGCTGAACTTTTGTTGTTTTTGGTTCTCACCTCAGTGCAATTTCCCCCCAAACATGGTGTTTTTCTCATGGTCTTCAACAGCACCTTGTATTTTGTCTTTAAAAGTTATGTGTGATGGAGAGGGCTTGTTGTAGTTGGTGCATTTGACTGGATCTGGCATACACTTGCCAGCACTGAGAGTTAGCAAGGTATAATAAAAGCCTCATCTACCAAGGCATTCAAAACCTAATCTATACCTTGCAAGTATTGAAACTGTATGTTCATCTGTAGGATACACTCAAAATGAGGAATTAACATGATGAAGTGGAGAAAAACAAGAGAAAAACAGAAGCCCTAATGTGAGGAAGGGCTAGGGTTTGGAAAATGAAGGGTTTGCATAATCTGTTTGGAGGCATCATTTTTAAAGTCTTGTGCCTTCGCGTAAATACTTTGCTCTCTGCTTTTATATTACACCAGCCTCCCAAGTTCCTCTATCACACACCCTGTCTTCCTTTCTGCATGTGATGGTCACTATTTGTTATTATATAGACAGTGGTTTGCTGATGCTGGCTTCCTTCACAGGACTGAAGGAGACTGGAACAGCTGGAAATGACTCTGCTCAAATCAGACCTCCAATACATACTGGTTGAATTAATTTGTGAATGGATTACCTTCATGCTATGCTACCCAGAGGTCCACAGTTAAAGAATGAGATTTTGTCCTGGGGCGGTCTGGCCAGCTGAGTTGGTTGGGCTCATGACTGTTGATCTTAGGGTAATGAGCTTGAGCCCCACGTTCAGTTCAGAGATTACTTAAGGAAATAAAAAAAAGTTATTAAAAAGAAAAGAAGAATGGGATTCTGTCCTTTTGGTATTTTATCATCTAAATGCATAACGAATACAGATATGTCAAGGAATGAATTAAATAAATCAGTTGAGTAACCACTGATATTTTTGTGATGCTTTGCTTTTCGCTCATTTCAGCTTCTTTGAATACATTTTATTTATCTATTTATTTGTTTTTTTCAATGTTTGTTTATTTTTGAGAGAGAGAGAGAGAGATAGGAGCACACACATGGAGCACGAGCGAGGGAGGTGCAGGGAGAGGGAGGCACAGAATCTGAAGCAGCTGTCAGCACAGAGCCTGACAGGGGGTTCAAACTCACAAGCTGTGAGATCATGACCTGAGCTTAAGTTGGACACTCAAACAACTGAGCCACCCAGGTGCCCCTCTTTTAAAGGTATTCAACTTTGGGGAGCCTGGGTGGTTCCACTGGTAGAGCAGCTGACTCGATTTCAGCTCAGGTCATCATCCCAGGAACTTGAGATTGAGCCCCAAGTCGGGCTCCAAGCCGGGCATGGAGCCTGCTTGAGATTCTCTCTCTCCCTGTGCCTCTCTTTCTAAAATAATAAACAAACAAACAAATAAAAGGTATTCAACTCTAAGTAGAGAAAAGCTATGGCTGAAATGCACATTCCCACTGATGTTTAGCTTCCCAAGTTTTATAAATGATGTAAGGAAACACACACTATTCAGGAGTATACAGGTGCCAAAGCCGTATGGATTTAAGCTGACTATCAGATTATCTCTGGCAGTCTTTTAGGCATTCTGTGAAGGCAAGCATTCTGTGCTCAAGCGCTCTGATTGGTAAGAAGAGGCAAGGTTACCCAGGAGCAGTTGAAACAGGCCATGTGAACACACAAAACACAAAGCTGCCTATGGTGGATTACGACCTAAATGCAGAGGGCAGTGGTCTGAAGGCTGTGACACATGTCTTGGGGTTTTCAGTGCTGGAAGCTTTCCTATTCATTGAAAACAACAGATACTTCGATAGGTGCCTTTTAAGGTTACGTTTCTAAATTTAAGGCAAGTTCAGGGGCACTTGGGTGGCTCAGTCAGTTAAGCATCTGTTTTCAGCTCAAGTCATGATCTTGTGGTTTGTTGAGTTTGAACACTGCATCAGGCTCTGTACTGACAGCTCAGAGCCTGGAGGCTGCTTTGGATTCTGTGTCTCCCTGCCCCTCCCTTGCTCACACTCTGTCTCTCTCTCAAAAATAAGCAAACATTAAAAAATAAATAAAATTATAAAAAAATAAGGTAAGTTCAATACTTTTTTAAAGAGAAATAAGTTATCAAAGCTTAAGGGACTGGAGGTAGTAGTTACAGTGAGATCTAATCTTTACTATCCTTAGCAGATCCTTCTAGAAAGGCTATTCTGTATAACTAATGCAATTAACACTCAAGTATTGAGAGACTAAAACACCTACAATCAATCACTGAGGCAAGCAGGACGAGCATGGGTCCAGCTGTTTTGACTTACTTTACAAGTTACATTCATTTATACTAAAAAGAAATCAATGAATCCACAGCCCAGTGTAAGACCAGTGGCCATAAAGCCACTCAGTCTTTGGGAAGGGACCCACGGTTTGGTATTTTCAATTCCTTCCCACGACGAGTCACGAGAAAGCAGGGGTGACAATCTCCAGTGCAGCTCCAAGTGTAAATGCGAACCACAGCGTTACAAGATGTTGTACACATTGGGGCTGATTAAATCAAATCTGTGCCACAATTTTAAAAAACAATGACGGTCTTTCTACATTACTTTGAAGTACTTTTACATAAACTGAAAACCTAGGATTTAGTAATGTTTGCTAAGTGGAAGAATGGAAGTTTAAGGGAGGAAGGTGGAGATAGGGATGGAATAGAGATTCGTGTTTCCTTAAAACCTGAGGACACAGTTATATTCCTAAATGTTGGCTGTTTTCCAAATAAGTCCTTTTGTTCATAAAGCTTAGGTGATGTGGGGTGGTTTTGGTGAGTGCAAAGGCTTTCATCATTGTCGGAAGACACCACAAGTAGAGCTCATACTGGTGGGGACCAATTGGAAGCATCAAATACCTATGTAAATTCAAGGGAAATGAAAGGCAGAGGGGGCAGGCTTGAGCTGTTTGCCCCATCTAGCCTCCACTGGCTCATGGAGAGAGGGGATCTAGGAGAGAGAGAATTGGCTGTGGGGGGTTTGTGCTGGGATTCCTTCTGTGGATATGAGCCGAGGGTCACTTTCAGGTCCCTCCTTTCCCCTTCTCTTTTCTTTTCCCTCCCCTGCAGATCCTAGAATCTGGTACTTAGAAAAAAATAAATCTTGAATACATAGAGAAGCGGTAGGAGCAGAGGTGGACTTGCCCTGAGCAGGAGAAAGAAATCAACCACAAAGAAAGCTGCCCTTCTTATCTTTACGTATTTCTTCTTCCATCTGCTTCCACATGAATAAGAGGTGATTTGAGTATGTTTGTCCAGCTTTGATGTGGAAAAGTTTCATTAACCAGCTTGTTAACAATGAGATTTCTGAATCTCATTGCCAGAGTCTCTGATTCAGGAAATCTGAGTGGAGTCAGAAATCTGATTTAAACAATCTCCAAGTGCACCTTATACACTTTTGAAGAAACGGGGACCCAGACTAACCATTATCCAGCAAATGTGCCTCTACTGATAAGTGCCTGTCAAGTTTAATTAAAGATCTTAAATGCTCATCAAATTCTTCTTTGTTAAAAACATTCAGAAACAAGACAAAAATAAAGTTGGTACCTTAAACTAAACGAGTCATTTGTTTTCCCTTTTCTAGGTTTTCTAATTCCAATTTTAAAGAAAATTTCAAGTTTGATTTTGTTCTATTAGAAATGCTTTGTGACGTTTGGGCAAAGAGCTACATTCCTATTTATCAGGAATGTGAAGTGAAGGCATAATAGACTCCAAGTTCTTCTTTATGTCTAAAAATAGACATATTATGATGCTTTCCTCCATAAAATATGCTTTTGAGGAACCCAAATTTAACTTTAAATCCCATTTCACTGTGCTACACTGTTGCCCTTTATGAAATCTCTTATGAATGATAACTGGAATTATTTAAAGTAAAATATAAATGAAGGAAATGAGAAATTTTCCAGATGGAGATTTTGCTCACTTTCCGTCTTTAGGTATGATAGAGGAACTGTACGTGTGGAGAAGGAGAAAGAGCACCATGTGCTAGTGACAAAGATGTTCTCTGTGACCAAACTCCAGCCGGGCTTCTCCGCGCCCTTCCTCCCTGACGCCTCACCTTAGCCTGTAAAGACTTGAGCAAACTGATGGTTTCCCAACCACTCAAGGCTGCATCCATGGGTGACCCCATCTCCCTCAAAGTGGCTGCCTGAGAAAACTGAAGGCTGCCCAAAGAAATGATGGTTGGTTCCAGTGACACCTGAAGACGGGGCTCCTGTGTCCCAGCCAATGGGGGAGGGAAGAGGCTTAACATCATTAAGTGCCAGTTAGCCAACAAGATGGGTGTCATGGAGACCAACGCTTCCCTTTCCACTTTTTAGAAGTCCTCACTTACCTGAGTTCCCAGCCCCCGCTCACCTCTGGTCAAACCAGCACCACCCCCTCCATTCTTCAAAATGAGCAGTCACAAACTGAAGCTGAGTTTAGTTACATTGGACTGTTTTCCTGTTTTCCTGATTGGCACAGTGTATTACTGAATAAAGACTGCACTGGGGCACCTGGGTGGCTCAGTCTGTTAAGTGTCTGGCTGCAGCTCAGGTCATGATCTCACAGTTTGTGGGTTCGAGCCCCGCGTCAGGCTCTGTGCTGACGCCTAGCTCAGAGCCTGGAGCCTGCTTTGGATTCTGTGTCTCCCTCTCTCTCTGACCCTCCCCTGCTCACACTGCCTCTCTCTGTCTCTCAAAAATAAATTTTAAAACAAGACTGCACTGCCCTTACCATGTTAACCAGTGTCTAACTCTTGTTTATCCTTGAACACCAGGAGCAGCACTAGGTTTCACATAGAAGTCTTCTGGAGACTGCCTCCATTTCTGCAGATGGGGAGAAGAGGCTCTGACAGATTCAGTGAGCTGCCACAGTCAGGTGGCAGGTGTTAGAACAAGATTCCAACCGAGGCCTGCCCGGCTTCAAGGACACATACTCTCTTTGGGGCAGGCTTCAGGTCTGTGCAACTTCATGTCTGTGCTTATCGGGGCCACGCCCTTGGAAGGGCTCGGTGCTTGCTCTCAAGCTCTGCTGTAGGTGCTTTGAAATCCTTATTAGTTTGTGAGCAAGAAGCCCCACCTTTTCATTTGCACGGAGCCTTGTAAATCAGAGATGTGCTTGACTTCTGGAACCTGCTTCCAGTTAGAATTCCCCCAAATATTTCCAACTCAAAGTTAGAAATTCTGATGAAGATCTACCAGGAAGGGATAAAAGTACATAGAATCTGCATTATGAGTGAGGACCAGAATATGAAGCTGGTCAGGAAAGAGAACCTGGAATATTCTCTTTAAGTGTTTGTAAGAAAGTATGCATTGGTGAGAGATTTGGTCTTTTTATAGATTGCGTAGTTTAGGTTTCTGACCCAAGGACTTTGTTCTAGTTTTGTACTGTTTTATAATATTTTTAATTTTAATAATTTGTTTTAATTTCTTTTGAAGTTAAACGGGGACCCTACTAGATGCTCCTCTTTCTTGTTTTGTGAAAACAATGTGTCTTTTTCTTGATTACAAAAGTAATGTGTGTTTCCAGTGGAAAATATGAAGAAGACAAAAATTATCTGTAAGTAGCCAAGTGGAAAATATTTTGGTATTTATCATTTTTTCTTATGCATTTATATCTGTCTAGGTATCTATTTTTTATACTGACTGATGTCTAGTGACATCATCATTGAACAAGTGATGGATTGATGTATCATCTATTTGGAATCACAGAATCCATGATTTGAATTTGAACCCTGTGGTTTTTTCTTTTTATTTAATTTATCCCAAGGATTTCCTTTATAGGAAAGGTGGTTCTTCCGAAGAACCTGTTTAAGTATCTCTCCAATGCTAAAATTAGGTGTGTTCTCTTTTTTTTAAATCTTGTCTTTTATAATTGACTCTAAATCAAGGCAAGGGATGGGTATCAGGATGGTGAATGCAGAACATGCTACATACTCAAAACTGTAGGTGACATGTAGGGCACCTGGGTGGCTCCGTCCGTTAAGCATCCGACTTCAGCTCAGGTCATGATCTCACAGTTGTGGGTTTGAGCCCCTGGGCTCAGTGCTGACAGCTCAGAGCCTGGAGCCTACTTTGGATTCTGTGTTTCCTTCTCTCTTTGCCCCTCCTCGGTTCACACTCTGTCTCTAAATAATAAATAAATGTAAAAAAAAAAATAAAAACAAAAAGACAAAAACCCTGTAGATGCCATGTCTATGAGCCATGAGGGTTTTCTGTACTCACAGGATGTAAATATAGAAGAGATCATTCTATGTCGTTCTATATATACCAGAAGAAGATTACTATGGTAGTCCAGGTAGTCTTGGTGCAACTGAATGGTAGAATTAAATGGGTATGTGAAAAAAAAAGAGAGAAAATACTATTTGCAGAATCTTTCCAAATGTCAACCTCTTTAAAAATCAAGAACCTAATTATTTACTGCACAGACAAGTTACCAAGGCAGAAAAAAAATGTGGGTGTTCTTGAGGTTTGATTATTTTCCCGGGGCAGTGATTACATGCATCACATCCGATTCACTTCCATGCTAATTAGAGGCTTTATCTTCATTGAAGAATTGGCTTCCTTTGTTTAATTCAGCAAAACCAGCTTAAACCAGAAAGTCCTCTACTTAGAAACCCTGTGCCCTCTCCTATCACACGAGAAACTTCCCTCACATTTAGGACAAGACTGTCAGCGGCATACATAAATACCAATTTAATAACATATGAAATTCATTTGAGAACAAAACCTTCTGTCAGTTTCTGTTTTACAAACTTTACAAGCTCTGTTTCTTTGCTAGAGCTTTTACATCCCAGAGCTTCCTACTGGCAACTCACTGTGCCTCATCTCAGGCCCTGTCCCACAAGAAAACAAAATGTATTTTTCCACTTTAAACACAGAACTTCGATAACCTCAGAACATAATTACCTGAAATTAAGTCCTGCGATTTTTTCTGACCCGACTCCCTCTTCTCTCAAGGCCTCGGAGATCTTTCTATTTCCATTCTCTTTGAATTCTCGATTAGCTCTATTTTGCTTACTGCTTTGGGAAGGGATGATTGACTTTGCTATCAGCTGGGTTTGATTGAGTAATTTGGTAACTTAAATGAAATTTAGCTGGGCAGAAACCGGAGAAGAAGGTCTTCTGTGCCCAATGATAAGCTTTGTTTATTTTTGAAAGGTGGAGATGAGAGAATGCTCCACCCTGCTTCTCCCTGCTGGCGGCCCTCTGAGCTGTGAGGAAGTTCAGGGTGAGAAGCAGTTCAAGGACAGCGTGTGACACCTTGTGGCGGGGTGGGGAAGGACTGGGGGGAAGGACTGGGGGGAGGCTGCTGGACCTAGTTTAGGAAAAGACAGTGGCAGGCGCCCAGGGAGCACTGCCCTTTGCGAGTAGACTGTCTGGCCTCCACTCACTCTCCTTTGGTTTTGCTTGATTGTTATCCAGTTTGCGTCCTCAGAGCAACGCCCAAATAACAAAGTATGAATAACGCTGTTCCCTAAACTCTAAAATACTAACTAAAAATAATGTTACTAATTAACGTAGTTGAATTAAGCAATAACTTAATCATGCAATTAATATACACATTGAAGTACTATCAATTTTCCTGTAAACACTGCTGTCCCTGCATTTCACCCGTTTTGATGCGTTGGGCTTTTATTTTCGTTCCACCAAACCACATTCCACTCAAGCTTAAACAAAGCATCTGGCTCACACCCAGAAGACTTCACATCAAACTGACCATCTTTTTCAACGGCCCTAGTGGCATTTTCTTCGGCATATTTAGCAGTATGGTTTCTCTATTCCAGTTTACTGAAATATACTTGACATATAATATTGTATAAGTTTAAGGTGCACTGGGAGACCATTTCATGTATGTACACATTGCAAAATGATGGCCATGATAAGGACAATAAGGTTAGTTAACACATCCATCTCCTCACATAGTTACAATTTGTGTGTGTGTGTGTGGTGTGGTGAGAGGTTTTTAGATGTACCCTCTTAGCAATATTCACATGTACAGTACTATCAGTATACAGCATTATAAATATAGTCCCCAAGCTGTGTAATACATCCCCAGAACTCATTTGACTTAGAATTGGAAGTTGTCTCCTCCGACCACACTGATGTATTGCTCACCCTCTCTTTGCTCTGGGTAACTACAAGTCTACTTTCTGTGTCTATTAGGGTGTTTTATTTAATTCTACATGCAAGTGAGATCATATAGTATTTGTCATTTTCTGTCTGACTTATTCCACTTAGCATAATGCCCTCAAGGTCACAATGACATATTGTCACAAATGACAGGATTTTTTGTTTTGTATGACAATAATATTTCATTGCATAACATATAGCCCTTCTCTATCCATCCATCCAGCAATGGACACTTAGGTTGTCATTTTTCCCAGGTCTTGGCTATTATAAATAATGCTGAAATGACCTTGGGGGTTCAGATATCACTTCGAGATAGTCATTTCTTTTCCTTTTTTAAAAAAGTTTTTTATTTATTTATATTGAGAGAACGAGAGGGAGAGCGAGCGAGCACTGACACCGGGGAGGGTCAGGTAGTGGACAGAGATGGAGAGAGAAAATCCTAAGCAGGTTGCATGCTGTCAGCGCAGAGCTCGATCTCATAAACTATGATGTCATGACGTGAGCCAAAATCAAGAAGTAGACATTTAATCAACTAGGCCACCCAGGAGCCCTCAAGACAGAAATTTAATTTCCTTCAGATAAATACCTAGAAGTGGAATTACTGGATCACATGGTAGTTCTTTCGATTTTTTAGTCCTACCTGAAGCCTTCATTTACCTTAGATTTTTTAGTTACATGAACCAACACATTTCCTTTAACTTTTAAGCTAAAATAAATTGTATTTTCTGTTACTTGCAGCCGAAATGATCACAACTGACCAAGCTATTTTCATCAGATACTGCACGTTTACATATACCTGGATGTACTGGTACTCATTTCTTTCTTATTTTATTTTTTTTAATTTATTTTTTTAATTAAAAAAATTTTTTTTAACATTTATTTTTGAGAGACAGACCGTGAGCAGGGGAGAGTCAAAGAGAGAGGGAGACACAGAATCTGAAGCAGGCTCCAGGGTCTGAGCTGTCAGCACGGAGCCCGACATGGGGCTCGAACCCACAAATGGTGAGATGATGACCTGAGCCGAAGTCAGACGCTTAACGGGCTGAGCCACCCAGGTGCCTCTGGTACTCATTTCTGTTTCTCGAAGTATGGTGTCCATTCTTGTGCCAACATTAGACAGTTTCAGTTTCTTTGCTTTATCCTGTGTGTTAGGACTAGTCCTATGTTTCTTAACAGGAATTCCCATTCTCTCTCTTCACATGAACTTACTCACCCCTTCCCTTGGAAGGAGAAGGGATTTATTTGAGGAGCCTCTGAGTCAGGGACCTGCAGAGCTTGCAAGAGTGTGACTTCTCTCTCTGCTCCCTTCCTGGGCGAGAGTCCTGGCGACGCTTTCCCAGCCACACACGCCTTCCACAGTTGTTCTGCCTGCGACCCAGTAGGTACGTTGATTTGAGGGAAGAACCAGGAAGCCCCCACTGCATTCTCCCCTCTGGCTTGATCGCCAGTGAAGGAAATTGTATTTGAATTCTTAACCAGCTCATGAATTTATTCACAGTTGTTTCACAATTAGGAAAGACACCTGGGGGTTGGTGCTAAAAACCCTCAACAGTTATGTTTTGGTACCTTGTGGAGAAAGTGTCCCTCCTTTCTCTCTTTCCCTACTTCCTCCAATTTTCTTGGCTGTCTTGCCCATTTCCTCTTTTAGAGAAATTTTCAGGCCAGCTTTTCAGAACTGACAAAAACTCCTTCTGGGCCTTTGTTTGGGATTGTGTTGTGTTAAATTTATAGAGTAACATTATAAGAAGTGGCATCCTAAACAGAGTTTTCCTATCCAGGAGTTTGGTATATTTTTCTGTTGACTCAGGCAAGGTCTATGGACATCACAAATGCTTGATAGTTTTCTTCAATGGATTTTGTGTTTCTTTGTATATCCATTGTTAGATATTTTAGGATATTGATTATCTTAGTGAAGGGGATTTAATAAATATCTTTCTAATTGGTTAGTGAAGGTCTATAGGAAAGCCACTGTTTGCTTATTGATTTCTATTCTGTCAAATTAATTAACACTGATTAGTATTGATAATTGGCTATTTACCTTTGATTTCCACACAGACAATAATATTATATTAAATATACAGGTTTGCTCTTCTCATGCCACTGCACTTCCTGGATTAACTGTGTTGACTAGAAAGTTTGTAGTGTTGGACAGCTGATATATCTTGGCGTTAATAATTTTCACTGATATGCATGCTTAGATCAAGTTTTCTCTATGCTTTGTTTGCCAATTCTTTCAAAATAAGCAGTGGATTTTATATTAAATTTTTTTAAGCATTCAACCAAACATCTTTTCTTCCTTTCTTTGTTAACCAGGGAAGTAACATTAATGGATATTCTAAAAAAGTTTTTTTTCTGTGTTTTATTTATTTTTGAGAGACAGAGAGAGACAGCACGAGCAGGGGAGGGTCAGGGAGAGAGAGGGAGACGCAGAATCTGAAACTGGCTCACAGAGCCTGATGCGGGGCTCAAACCCACAAACCGTGAGATCATGACCTGAGCCGAAGCCGGACACTTAACCGACTGAGCCACCCAGGCGCCCCACAGTGGATATTCTAAATCAAACTACTTTGCCATACTTAATATAAACCACTTTTTTCAGCATATGTTTTTCTGGTTTTTTTTTTTGCACATTGAATTCTTCAGATGCATTGCTATATTTTAATTACTAACTGTATTTAGGAGTTTTGCATCCATATTTATGAGCGAGACTGGAATAAAGTTTTCTTTTTCTTACAAGTGTCTTCTCTCATCTAGTTTGATATTAGAGATTCACTAGCCTTTCCTAATGAGCCAAGATATTTCCAGCATTTTTCTATTATCTAGATATGGTTTTATAACAGAAATAACAACATAAATATTTATTCTTTGTTTTACATAAATATAATTATGAAAACATCCCATATTATCAAAATTATATTAACAATGAAATAAGAAATAATATATTTTTATTTTTTAAATATAAAAATACCAAGTTTTTAAAGTGCAGTAGGAATAAACCATAACATATTTTGAAATTCATGCTTATTTTATGGATAGATTTTGGAAAAAAGTTAATGTTTATTTATTTTTGAGAGAGAGAGAGAAAGAGAGAGACTGAGCAGGCGGTGGGGGGGCAGAGAGAGAGGGAGAGAGAGAATCCTAAGCAGGCTCTGCACTGACAACACAGAGCCTGATGTGGACCTCAATCTCACCAACTGTGAGTGAGATCATGACCTGAACTGAAATAAAGAGTCCCAGGTCTAACAGGAGAAACCTAACAAAGGACCATTGGGAAGGGAGGGGGAAAGAAAGCTGGGGAGAGAGAGACACACACAAATCATGAGAGACTACTGAATACTGAATACTGAAAACAAACCGAGGGCTGAAGGGGGAAGGGGAGGGAGGGAGTGAGGTGATGGTCATGGAGGGGGGGCACTTGTGGGAGAAGCACTGGGTGTTATATGGAAACCAATTTGACAATAAACTATTATAAAAAAGAAAAAAAAGAGACGCTTAATGGACTGAGCCACCCAGGTGTCCCCCACTATTTTTATTTCTAACCTAATTTACTTTTAGAGTTTCCCCTCTTCCCCTTGATCAGTCTTGCCAAATATATGTCACTTTTACTGGTCACTCTAAGGAACCAGGCTTGATTTATTGTTCCAACTCTAGTATTTGCTTTTCTGTTCTGATCTTTGCTATCTCCTATGCTTTTTATTTTTGAAAATTCTTCAGATAAACTGATTTTATGATAACATTCTTTCCCTGTTACATTCTGTTTTTAGATTGCAGATTATGTATATTATTCATATCTACTCTGCCTAGTTCTCATTCCAGAACATAGAAAATAAGAATATGATTATAAGAGGGTTATCTTGGTGACTCAATCAATGTTTTTCCCTTCTCCAGTTCAGGTAAAATAGCTTAAGATCCAAGTCTTTATAATTACTACAATTATTCCTACAACTACTCTAATTCTTTTAGGTTTGTCTGATCTTCTTCCCTTCCTTTGCATTAACTCCCAGCAGAAGAAATTCTAAAACAGACTATCAAATTGTCTAGCTCTTAGACATTTACTCATTCGGTGAACAATGGTTCAAACACACACACACGCACACATACATCCTGAGGGCTAGCACTGGGCTAGGTGCTGGGGACACATGAGAGACTAAAACAATGTCCCTCCATAAAAGAAGTCTACAACAAGGTGGTGAAGAAGGACACATATGGGATGGAATGCTCTGAGACTCTGCTTTAAGCCAAGGAGTGTACTCAGTGTTCTAAAACCAAGATGAGCTGTTGGAAGATGGACACTCAGGCAGCACCATTAGTCTTGAATGACTGAGTGATGGAAGGGTAGAGAAACCAAGGACAAGCACAGAAGCGGCACTCAGGCAGGTGGCCTTACTTTATA
>NC_043713.1:52489158-52568223 GCF_006229205.1 Suricata suricatta
CAATCGGGGAATGCAGAATGTCTGGACTTAGATCTTGGCCAATGTAAGTGCTGTGACCATGGAATGCCCCTGACTTGTTTGGGCCAGCCTATAAAAAGGACGTGAGCCGCCTGCACGGGGCTCTCTCTCTCTCTCCGCTATACCAGCTGGGAGTGAGCAGAGGTCCGGGTTCGAACCTGAAATAAACGATCTTTGCTGTTTGGCTTTGACTCTGGACTCTGGTGGTTCATTTTTTGGGGGGTCTCCCGAGTTCTGGGCATTTCAGCAATTTGGATTTAGTTTTGAACTTTTGGTTTAACCCAAAGAAACATGTAAATGATAGAAAGTCATTGCTACTTAAAATAATTTAAGTGCAGTCTATTTTTAACAATATCCATTGCCTCTTTAACTCCAATATCCAAATGTCAAGGGAAAGGAAGATTTAAAAGCATTAATTAAATAAAAATCTGCTTGTCTTAAAAAAACAACTTGAAACAATTTTTTTAAAAAGGAGCAGAAGTGATCACATTTAACAGGGAGTAGAAAGAGATTCCTATGTGGGCTAGGAGATGAGCCTATTCAGTGACAAGGTGCCAACAATACTGTAAAATGACTCACATGACTACAGGACATACAGAACTGTAAACCCGAGAACCAGCTCCCCTCCCTCAACTTCCTCCTCTGGAACTCACTTCTTATAACCATTACATGAGTGTCCCATTGGTGGACATCAGCTGTCATGCCCCTCAGCCCGCATGTGTCGCCTTTCTAACTTCTGAGGCTATAGGAAGAGACCAGGAAAAGGAGTAGGTAGGAGAAATTCCTTTTGTCTTTAGGAATTTTAATAATGACCATTGCATTTCCTTTAGCTCTTTTAGTCACGCTGGCCAGAAATGTTCTCTCACACTTGCCCAAAGAAAACATGAGGTGCCTGCAATACTTCTGGTCAGCCGGCAGAGGGAAGAGAGGATCAGAATTTCACAGATCTAGTGATGCCCTGCTTCTCCTCAGATAGAACCCAAAACCAAACTCCATTTCCCCCTTTGTTTCTTTAGGAAAAAAGTGCATAGAAAAACAGCATTTTTGTGGAAGGACATTTACCAGGGCTTATGCTATCAGAACAACAGATCTAATTTAGCCCTTGACGTTATTGATGTAAGACTTTCAGATATAGCCAAACTCAGTCTCAGATGAGGAGCCACAGAGCAGGATGAATGGCCAGTGAGGCCATCATTCAATTTGAGCCAATTCTTTGATTTAGTTTGTAAATCTCAGGAAGGAAAAGATTCATGCCTTTTGTGATAGCTGTTTGCTTTTAATAAACATTCTAGTCACATTCAGATAATTCAAAAATGAAATGTTCTTAGGGTTTTCTTTACCACTCTGGTCCCTGAAACTTAGAAAATGAAAGAAAATCACACAGGCCTTATTAAAAGCACCCCGATGCCAGTATTTGTTTCAAAATTGCCTTGCTAAGATGCAGCACCACTTGATTACAATTGCCTCTTTGCTGAAGCAAAACACACACTGCACTTAGATTTGACCTCAGCCTGGACCCCTTTTGAAAGGAAAGGGAGAGCCCAGTGGTGAGCAATGTAACTCACAATCCAGCCTTTTTATAAGCCCCAACACGCCTGTTAGCTTTAAATGAAATCACACAGTGAATGTCCCACACGCTGTATTTACCAGGGAAAACTGTTTTGAAGATGCCTGGTTGGTGGCAGAGGCACGGGGGTTCAGTGTGATCTACAGAGAGGACAGACAATCCTTGATCCATCCTTTGCTCCCCCTCATCTTGCCCTTTTCCAGGTTGACTGGTTCCCATGACCCGGAAGGGATGGCAGTGCCTTCTTCCTCATTTACAAATGAAGAGCTTTCACGGTTTCTTTCTGGGAGGACAGGTGATGGTTGCACAACACTATGCATGAATGTACTAAAAATTTGAAGTGTACATTTCAGGTGGGTAAATTCTATGGTATGTGCATTATTTCTTAATAAAGCTTTTCAAGAAGGTATTTCTCTTGTTACCTCTCAGACTAAAACAGTAATAAATGTAGATAGCCATGTTTGACTTCTCTTGCTTTTCAAAGAAAATGAGGGTCAAAGGAACAGAATTTGGCTGTTGAATTCCATTTCTTTCTCATGTTATTATGTCTCCATGTGGTATATGTGTGTGTGTGTTGGACTTTCTATCAAGATTTTTCTTTTAGTGCTCCTGGTCGGATTTAAAAATCAGACTTGCTTTTTCTTTTTCTTTTCTTTTCTTTTTCTTTTTCTTTTTTTCTTTTCTTTTCTTTTCTTCCTCTTTACTTAAAAGAATTGAAACCATATTACAGAATCCAAGAAGGAATCCAACAATATCTTGCATTTAACTTGTTTTAGAACTTTCTTGTCATTTATTATGTGTCATTGTGCAAAACGAGGCTGGAGAAACCTTCCTGTTAGTGGAAAAATGAGTTTCCCATGTGATGCAACAGCAAAATACCTTAAAGACATTTTTAGGCAGCATTTATTAAAGGGAAATGCTAAGGGTGAGAAAGAAATGGTCCTCTATTTGATATCTGGGGCTTTGTGCTCAGCTTTAAGCAACATGGAGCACTTCCAGAGAAGAGAGGAAAAGCTCCGAGAAAACTACAGGCTATCTCCCATAACTGCAGGCCTGTCAAATGACACAACTCTTAAAGTACAAAATTGTGTCTACTGTACAAAAAGTACAATAGGTAAAAATTTTTAGGGGGACTTGGGTAAGAATTCTGCAACCTTTGGAACTGTCCAAAGGGGAGTGAGTTGCATACCCTGGATTCAGTATCACTGATGATGCCGTGGAAAGGGGTGTGCTAATTCCAGGCCTGGCTCTTGACTAAACCCTGGAAACCTTCCTGCTCCATCCACAATGACACGGAGGTGTTTTGTTTTTTGTTTGTTTGTTTTTTAAATAGGGCCGTGAATGTGGATTGACTGAGCTGTACTACTTGGGGCTCAGACCATCTTGCCAGTTGGCACCTAAGGTTGCTTTTCAAGGGCTCATGTGATTAGACAGGGCCAGCTGAGATTGTACCCCTTTTGTTATATAAGGGGTGATATTCCTCTACTTCACATGTTACATTCACACCCAAAGGAGAAGAGATTACACAAGATCAAGTTTCACAGGAACTCATTCTCAGGAATCTACCCCATCACAGGCTATCTGGGGTTAAAATATTCCATGGTAATGGTAATGTTCAGAGGAGGCTAAAATGCCAACTGATTTTAGACCCCCTGCTTTGCTAGTTGGCTACTTATATTGTTTTTTTTCTTTTTCAGCTCTTGATCCCAGAAGAAGGCCCTTTCCAATTTAGTGACACAATCACCAGGTATAAACCAGTGAGAATCTCCTGAGCTGCTACTCCTGAAATAATTTCTCACCTCCCAGATTCACTCCTAGAATCTTGCTCTAAAACCCCAGTCTACAGCAAGTTCAGAACCAATCTAAATCCAACTCAAATGAATCTAATTACCATCAATCCTAACTTAGCCCATTCTGAAAATTATTTTTCTTATTAAATCCTTACCTTTTAATTCCTTTTTACATTCCTAGGGTTTTTTTGGGCAGGAATCGTTCAAGTCACGTAATGTTAAATATATGCAGTTGACCCTTGACCAACACGGGGGTAGGGAAGTTGACTCTGTGCACAACTGAAAATCCATGTGCAACTTTTGACTCCCCCAAAACTTAATTACTAACAACCTTCCATTGACCCAATGCCTATCGATAACATAGGCAGTCAATTAACAAATACTCTGTATATTATATACTGTATTTTTACAATAAAGTAAGCTAGAGAAAAGACAACATTAAGAAAATTATAAGAGAAAATACATTTAAAGTACTATATTATTTTTTAAAAATCTGCATATAAGTGCACCCATCCAGTTCAAACCCATGTTGTTTGAGAGGCTAGTGCCTATTTCATATATTTAGAAGATTTCTGTTGTGGCCAGAGGAAAAAAAGAAGCAATGGTATGTGTGTGTGAGTAGATTTGGCTATAGTGATTACTTTCAAGCTATTTAATTCCCCCAGTGTCTATTCAGGGAATGGGAACAGACTGTAGAAGTAAGTTTAATAAACCATAATTAGGAAAACAAATCATCTGTAAAAAAATATTATGCACAGGCTCTCTCCAAATTATAATTATGTCAGGTCCCTAAAGTTCATTTTAGTAGGTGGTTTAGAGACTCGTCCTAGAGATACTATATTTTGGGGGAATATAATATAATATGTCATGCTGGTTAGATGTCCAGGTTCTCCACAGGTTTATGGAGCCCTCAGTGAAACTAAATTATAGTAGTAACAGTATTAGAAATCAGGACTTTGAGAATGTGAGGAAAGAGAGAAGAAAAATAAAATTGTCTTTCTTCCTTTTAGTTGACTCGTTTGAGGGAATATTTTAAAATAGTTTGTTTTTGATAACAAAGATTCTTTGCACATTTCTTTAACTTACTTTTATCCTTTTACAGTTCCTTAGAGAGTGAGTCTGTCCCCAGAGTCATAGGATCCTTCTGCTGCCTCCCTTGCCACACCAGTCAACCCTCCCATGCTTCCCTTCCCAGGCTGGCTCCTTCTCCAACAATCTCTGCCTACATATCAAATCACTTTTTGTCCAAAATGGAAATAAAGTCATGTTTGCTTCATGAAGCTGATTTCATCCCAAGATTAGTTGTGTGTTTCCTATAGGTGGCCTTTATCAGCTTGAGGAAATGTCTTTCTATTACCACTTTGCTGGATGCATTTTTTTTTTTTTCAATCAGGAAAGGCTGTTGGATTTTGTCAAATATTTTTCCATGGCTTTTGAGATGATCTTGTGATTTTTGTTTTTTAGTCTAATTTACAATGTATTATTTTATTAATTTTCAGATAATAAACCAACCTCACAGTCCTGGGTGAAATCCCAACAGGTCACAGTGTATCAGCCTCTTTATATGATGCTGGGATTTTTTTTTTTTGTTAGTGTTTTGCTGAATACTTCTGCATCTATATTCATAAAGAATGCTGGTCCACAGCTTACTTTCCTTGTGATGTGTTTGCTGGGTTTGGTATCAGTGTAACCTCTGGCCTCATAAGATGAGTTAAAAGTGTTCTTTCTCCTTCTATCATTTGGAGGAGTTTATAAGTGATTGGTATTTTTCATAAAACATTTGGTAGAATTCACCAGTGAAGGCATCTGGGTCAGGGATTTTCTTTATCTTTAAAATTATCTTTAGCTTTAAAATTATTAATTCAATTTGTTATAAATCTATTTGGATTTTCTATTTCTTTTAAAGTCAGGTTCAGTAGTTTGTGTTTTTCTAGAAATTTGTCCTTTCATCTAAATTATCTAATTTCTTGGCATACTTTATTTACATTGTTCCTTTACACTCCTTTTGTTATTTCTGTAAAATCAGTAAAGACGCTCAGTTTTTCGGGGGTTTTTTTGTCAGCTTGAGTTTTCTCCCTTTGGTCAGTCTAGTTAACAGATATCAATTTATTGATGTTTGCAAAGAATCAACTTTGATTCCATTGATTTTTCTTTATTATTTTCTATTTAAGTTATTTCTGCTGTAGTTTTTATTATTTCCTTCTATTTGTTTTGGATTTAGTTTGTTTTTCCTTTTGCAGTGTTTTAAGGAGGAGAGTTAGGTTATTGATTTGAGATCTTTTCTTCTTTTTAAAATACGCATTCACAGCTATAAATTTCCCTCTGAGCACTGCTTTAACTGCATTCTATAAGTTCTGGTTTACTTTCATTTTCAGTCCTTTTAAATCTGTGATTTTTTTTTTCTTTGACCCATTAATTACTTAAGTTATGTTGTTTAAGCCACATATTTGTGAATTTTCTAATTTGCTTTTGTTAATTTCTAATTTAATTCCATTATGGTCAGAGAAAATAGTTTGTATAATATTAATCCTCTAAAGTTACTGAGACATGCTTTATGAACTACCACACCATCTACCTTTGAAAATGTTTTATGCATGCTTCAGGAAAATCTATTCTGCTGCTGTTGGGTGTTTGATAGATATAGGTTAGGGCTAGTTGGTTACCTCTAGTTAAAGTCTTGACTTTTCTGGTTTACCTTTTGTTTAGTTGTTCTAGTCATTATTAAAAGTAGAATACTTAAGTCTTCAACTACTATTACTGAGTTTTCCATTTTTCCCATCAATTCTGTCAGTTTGGTTTGTATTTTCAGACCCCATTGCTAGCTGTATATATGATTTAAATTGTTATCGCTGTACACATGTTTTTAATTGTTATAAAAGATGGACTGATCTTTTAATCACTATGAAATCTCCCTCACTATCTCTAGCAACATTTTTTTGTTTCAAAATCTATATTTTGTCAGATATTAATAGAGCCACTCCAGCTCTCTTAAGGTTGCTGTTTGCGTGGTACTGCCTTTTCCACCATTCATCTTCAACCTATTTGAAACTTGGAATGTAAAATTTGTCTTTCATAGGCAGTGTATAGTTAGATCTATTCTTTTATTCAATCTATTAATTTCTGCCTTTTCTTTGTACCGTTTATACTTAATATTTATATTATAGTATTTGGATTTTTATCGGCCATTTCATGTTTGTTTTTTATAAATCTCAAATCGGTTTTGTTCCTCCATTTCTTTTAGTTTTCTTTTGTATTAGATAGTCTGAGTGTAATATTTTATTTATTTTAATAATTCTTATTTCTCTCTATATGTTTTATTTTCTTAGTGATTGATATAGTGCTTACAAAGTACATCCTGACTTATCAAAATCTCCTTTAGACTTATACAAAATTAATTCCAGTGAGATAAAGCAATTTTACTATATTTAGCTCTATTCCCTTCCTTGCTTTTTGATGCTATTATTTTATACATATATGTTGGGTTTTATACATATATGTTGGTTTCTATACATGTAACAAACCAAACATATTTTTACAATTATTACTTTATATGTTATTCCTTTTAAAGAGACTGATTCAGAAGAGGAGAGCAAATGTATCTTTGTATGGTTTGTCATATTAAGCTTCTTTTACATCATTTTTAGTTCTCTTCATTTCTTTCTGTGGATCTGAATTACCACCTGGGGCTACTTCCTTTTCCCACTGCAACTCTGCTCCTATCCACCCTCTGTGCTGTTACTGTCAAATGTATTAAATTTCTGTATATTCTAAATCTAACAATAGCATGATATGCATATTGTTTTACTCAGTTGTTCTTAAATCAGTTTAGAGAAGAAAAGGGAATAAATATTCAGTTATACTGTCTTTCATATTTATCTACATAATTACATTTATAAGAACTTTGTTTTTTCATGTAAATCCACATTAATCTCTGGTGTAATTTGTTTTCAGCCCAAAACACTCCTCTTAGTGTTTCTTTTAAGTCAGGTCAACAAACAACTTTTGTTTATTTGGGAATACCTTTATTTTGACATCATTTTTCAGTGGTAATTTTGCTTATGTTTATTTGACAGTTTTTTTAAAGTTTCAACACTTTGAATATGTCATCTTACTTCCTGATGTCTCCACTATTCTGGTAAGAGGTCAACTGCTAATCTTATTAAGCGTGGTAAGTCATTTTTCTCTTTATTGTTGCCAAGATTTTCTCATTTTTTTTTTTAACGTTGGGCTATGGTGTGTCTAGGTGTGGATCTATTATATTTCTTCTATTTGCAGTTTGCTGAGCTTTTTAGATGTGTAAATGAATGCTTTTTGTAAAATATATAAAGTTTTCAGACTATTTCCTTAAATATATATGTTTTTTCTGCTCTTTTTTCTTTCACCTCCTCTTCTGGTACTCCCTTTATACATAAATTGCTAGGCTGAATTGAGTCTCACATTTCTCTGAGGCACTGCTCATCGTGGGTGAAGTGTTTCCCCTTTAAAATTCCTGTGTTGAAGTCCTAACTCCCAATACCTCAGAATATGACTATATTTGGAGATAGGGTCACTAAAAAGGTAAATAAAGTAAAATAAGATCATAGAAGTGGGCCCTAACCCACTGTGATTGATGTTCTTCTAAAAAGAGATGAGGGCAGATGCACAACAGGACCAAGCAAAGACAATTGAGAGGGATGATAATCTACATGTTAAGGTGAGAGATTTAGAAAGAAACTAACCTTGCTGACACCTTGATCTTGGACTTCTAACTTTTAGAATTTTGGGAAAATAAATTGCTGTTGTTTAAGCCACACAGGCTTTGATACTTTGTTATGGCAGCCCTAGCAAACTAATACAAGGTCACATTTTCCTATTTACTGGTCTTGTGATTTTTTTTGGTGAAAACTGGACATCTTGAAAAATATATTGTAGCAACTTTGCACTCAGACTGCCCCACCTCCTATCCGCATAGGCTGATAGTTTTCGTTGCTGTCTTCTTGGCCATTTGTTCATGTATTTAGTGACTTGCAATTTATTTCTCCTGCAGCATGCAGCCTTTTGTCTTATGTTTTAGCCTGTCTACCTAGGGATTTCTCTTGGCCCAACATAAGCCACTCACTGGTCAAAGGTTGTGCTTAAGTTCTGTTAGCCAGTTATAATTTTACTTTTGGAGTCTGTATGGCTTAAAAGTTGCTATCATGGTTTAAATAGTTTATATGTGTTTAGACAGGGGCTTGGATTTCTCTCCCAGCACTAGTAAGGAAGTACAATCATAGGCATGCACACAGTCTTTCAGACTGCCAAGGAGAGGTGTAATTCCATTCTTTTTTAATTTTTTAAAAATGTTTTTATTTTATTTTAGAGAGAGAGAGTGCATGTGCATTGGAGGGGCATAGAGAGAGGGAGACACAGAATATGAAGCAGGTTGGGGTGCCTGGTTGGCTCAGTCGGTTAAGCGTCTGGCTTCAGCTCAGGTCATGATCTCACAGTTCTTGGGTTTGAGCCCCGCATCAGGCTCTGTGCTAACAGCTAGCTCAGAGCCTGGAGCCTGCTTCTGGTTCTGTGCCTCCCTCTCTCTCTGACTTCACCCTGTTCATGCTCTCTCTCACTCTCTCTCTCTCAATTTAAAAAAATTAAAAAAAAAAGGAATATGAAGCAGGCTCCAGGTTCTGAGCTGCCAGCACAGATCTTGACATGGGGCTCAAACTCACAGAATGTGAGATGGTGACCTGAGCCGAAGTCGGATGCTTAACTCACTGAGCCACCCAGGCACCCCAAGAGGTATGATTTCGTTCTTAAACCTGATTTCCTAGGAGTTGCCTCTGGATCAAGATAAGTTGTTGTTCACCCAGTTTGTGGTAAAATCTGTAGTTTCAGTGAGGCTTCTGCCCTTTGTTTATTGGGATGTGTGTGTGTGTGTGTGTGTGTGTGTGTGTGTGTGTGGTTTAGTGGATGTGTGCAAGTCTGTCTACATCTAGCTTGATTGCTCCTGGGTAAATAGAGCCTAGAATTTGCACATAGCCTTCCTGACCACCATGATCTTCTAGGCTGTCTCCTTCTATTATTTCTCTCTGCTAAATTTCTGATTGCTCTGCCACTTTGCTTGCTGTTGCTTGTATCACGGAGCTAGGAGTGCCTTCCTAATTATACTATGCCAAGATGTTCATTGCTTTTGACAATGTCCTTAGGTATAGAATTCTCCATGCTCTGTTCCAAATAAAGTCAGCTGCTTCAGGCAGAGCTGTAGACTTCATCACCCTTGGAGCCCTACTTCTTCTGACATAACCTCTGTACCACCACATACATAGGAGCTGGGGGCAGAACATAGTGACTCACTTTTTCTCTGAATGATACTCTGCCTCACCAATAGATGGTAGCAGAGATGGTACCCATTTTATTGGCTTGTTTTTCCCCATGTGGATCCTTGGTTTTCTATGTGAGCTGGAGTGACAGTTGACCAGTGCACTAGTATTCATGGTTTGGTGTGCCTAGGGC
The DNA here is from genome assembly GCF_006229205.1 of Suricata suricatta. Classification (NCBI taxonomy): domain Eukaryota; kingdom Metazoa; phylum Chordata; class Mammalia; order Carnivora; family Herpestidae; genus Suricata; species Suricata suricatta. Next base: position 52,499,008 of record NC_043713.1, read on the forward strand.
AGAGTTTCTGTCTTCAAATAGTGGTTAAGTGGAGGAAAGCAGTCCTGGATCTCTTAGGAACACCTGCCTGGGACAGAACTTTTATAAAATGGGTTTGGAAGAAATAAGAATGCAGGCAGTCTGTCCTTCCCAAGGTCAAACTGTGGGCCCAGACTGGGAGTTGGGGAAGATGAAAAAGCCCAATCTTCTTAGTTGTACTTGCTTGGATTAGAGCACCAGTAACCTGGGATGGGAGGTGGGGGTCATAGTCCAAATGCTGCAGACTCCGGTCTTAAAGGGGACTTAGTACATTTTCTCACTTTCTTAAATGAGCACTTCTCTATTTGCTGTATGTTCTTAGGATAATTCTCTTTACATAATTATTAAAAAAATATATAATTATATTGGGGCACCTGGGTGGCTCAGCTTGTTGAGCATCTGACTTAGGCTCAGGTCATGATCTCCCGTTTGTGAGTCTAAGCCCCACGTTGGGCTCTGTGCCTGATATGCCTCTGTGCCAGCTCAGAGCCGGGAGCCTGCTTCAGATCCTGTGTCTTCCTTTCTCTCTGTCTCTTCCCCACTCAACCCCTGTCTCTCTCTCTCTCTCTGTCTGTCTCTCTTTCAAAAATAAATAAAAACATTAGAAAATTTAATAAGAATAGAATTGTATTAAATGCTTTTTAGGAAGAGAATGTGCAGTGATACTTTCTGGAAGTCATCTTTTCCACTGCATCATAAATGATGCAACTGCAAATATTGACACCTTCTTTTGGTTATGACAAAGATGGTTACTTCAGTTACTTCTATGCATGTTTTTGTATACAAATAAGTTTATTTCCGTATTTTAAATGATAGAGTCACCATAATGAGCATACCACAGGATAGAAAAAAGTGCATGCCCTCTCAAATTGCTTTCCATTTAAATTGCATTTTATTGTTTCACAATGCTGCTAAGATTTTAATAGCACTTTGCACTCACTGGAAAGTTGCTGGAACGTTCTTATCAATAAGGGTGTTTTGTTAGGATAACTGCCCAGAAGCACACAAGTGATCGGTGACAGAGCTACACTAGAATCCATGGCTTTTTTCTGACTTCCAACTCCCACTCTTTTCATTAAAAAAAAGTACATGTAAAAAAATCTGTGTATTTTCCATTTAGATGAATAGCTCATCTACCCACAAAGATTTAGCTCATCATTAAACTGGAAATTTTCTCTTACCATACTTTAACTCAGTAACAATGCGATGGAATGTGTGCTTTGGCTAAGATTTCCCGTGAAATGAGATATCATTTGGTATTTCAATATTCTTACTAAAGTGAAATTACTTGACATCCACATCTATTCTTCATTTGATATAATGACTGAATTTTAAGTATCTCTGAGATTTAAACGAGCTATCAATGAAAAAAAACACCTTTTAACAGTAGAGGGGGCTGGCTGATCTACTAAAAAAGGACGCACTGCTTTACAGTTCAATCTAACAGAAAGGTTCTCTGCAACACAATCACTGTTTTGAACATGAATATTTATCTTGACTAAAAACTAATGAAGATTAATTCTAATGCTATTTTTAAGAGACCATTAAAAACCATCATTTGTTTCAAAAACACCCATAAAATTAAGCACCCAGTTGTTCATACAATGTTAGCACTGTTTAAAAGAGCAGTGAGCTGCTACTAACTATATCAGAGTGCCCAATTACATTTTTACAGGTCATCAAATGGCATTACCGGCTGGCGAAAGGGCTGAAGTTAAAACATTCATTGCAAAGGAAATAATCAGACAGTATGAGTTTCACATGTAATCCATGTCATACCAGAAAGCCAACAGGAAAAGGCAAATTTCACACCACTCCTGATTTCATAACCGTTGTCCACAGTTTAATCTCGAAGTGAATCACTGAGATAACTGGTAGTTATAAAATCTGCAGTGTCAGTTGAGCAATGATAGACAGGTGAGGAGGAAAGCTGCGCTCAAAGCAGCTAGGGAGGTCTGAAGAGTTCTCCTGATAAAAGGAGAGAGAGAAAAAGCGGCAGAGTAAGGGGCCACCATTTCCACAGCTTCCTTTTCTTTCAAATTTAAAGAACTTGGTCATGCAAATAAGTCATTCATCGTCTTCGACTCCCTTCTGCCACTCTTTCCTTCCCTTTTGGATGCTCTCTTCCTCTCTCCTTCCTTCTTACCCTACCCATTCTTATTTTCCTTTCTTTCATTCATTCAACAAATATGTACGGAATGCCTGCAATAGGCTGGGCAGTTTCAAAGAAACGGGATAGAGCAGCAAACACGGGCACAAACACAGTGCCAGTTCTGATGGCGGTGCTTGGAAGAGGTGCAAGCAGAAAGTGAACAAGTAAACACACACAGGATGAGTGGTTGATGTGACAGAATGTGTGTATAGCAGGGGTGGGGTGAGGTGGGCTGGAGATCAGGGGTATTTTAAAAAGGGCCATGAGGGAACATATTTTTGAAGATGTACATTTAAGACTGGAGAGTAAGAAGGGATTGCCCATGAGGACATTGCATGCTGGGAAACATCAAGACCAGAATTCCTGAAAGAGACTAAAGAAAAGATATGTAGATTTATACTCAGAATGTTGGAGAGAAACAGTATTTTGGTAAGAATGCATCAAAAATGATAGTCCTAAAAAATGCTTATCTAATATTATCAAATGGTCCTAAATGCCTGGGGATGGGGAATGGAGCAATTAGAAATGCTAATTCTGCTCTTCAGTCTTGAAGGCGATAACTGTAGTCACTGACTGAACAGAATATGACCTACAAGTTCTGAGATGACCAGACTCCCATCAGCTACTGTTCAGTGACTGTGAAAAGGGAAGGCCACTCTCCTTAGTGTCTCAATCCAAGCACAATTTCTCATGGAGATTTTGAGCAAAATCCCAACAGAATGCTCTGTGCAAGGCAGATTTCTGATGGCAATGTGTGGAATGATTTTGTCCCCCAAATGAATGCCATCAAAATATAATATAATTGGGAGAAAATCTTTGAATACAGTCTCTAAAAGTAGTCTTATCTCTCACCAAATATAAATAATTTAGAAGATTGAATTTTGGTAGGTTTGAGGAAAGGGAGATATCCAGCATTCTAAGATCTCTCCGAAACTGAAACAATGACAAAACAGAGCCTCTTTCTGACAAGGTCCAAAACAGCTTTTGATCTCAGCAGACACCATCCACTTATTGAAATAATGGCCTTGAATTTTTAGAAAGTCTTCACCATAAAACATTTCACAATCTTGTTAATCACCATGAAAGGTATTAAAGGCGATTCATTCAATACTTTTTATTTTCTTATTTAACATTTTTAATGTCTATTTATTTATTTATTTGTTTTTGGGAGAGAGAGAAAGAGAGAGAGAGAGCAAGCAGGAAAGAGGCAGAATGAGAGGGAGACACAGAATCAGAAGCAGGCTCCAGGCTCTGAGCTGTCGGCACAGAGACCAACGTAGGGCTCAAACTCATGAACCACAAGATCATGACCGGAGCTGAAGTCAGATGCTTAACCAACTGAGCCACCCAGGTACCCTGATTACTTTGAATGTTCTTACTAAGGAGAAAGTTCTAGTGCTTTGAATGTTTTTTCAAAGGTTCAGACAAGAATCACATTATCTTGGTATGAATTATTTTCCAGACTAAGAGAAAGCACCTAGCCTAGGCAGTAGCCATTGTCAATAGCAGTAGAAACTTCAATGGGGTTCCCTAGAGACCATCCACTTACTGAGTATGACCAGGCACATGGGAATTGGTTGTGAGGGCACCAGGCAAACAAGCATGCAGTCATGGATGAAGGTCAAACATTATAGCTGAAGAACTGACAATGGCCACTGAAGGCTAGTGATAGTTGAAGCTTGGAGATCAATATATAGCTAGTTATTGTATCTATACATAGTTAGTTTAACTATTACAGTTATTTAACCTATTGTAAGACAAAAGGTTGGTTATTGTATGGTGATCCCTCCTCATCTGTGGTTTCACCTTCTGCAGTTTCAGTTGCCCTTGGACAACCAGACCTATGTCACATGCCTACACCACTCACCTCATTTGACCTTATCATGTAGGCATTCTAACATCTCATATCATCACAAGAGGAAGGGTGAGTACAATACAATAAATTATTTTGAGAGTGGCAGAAAGACCATAGTCACTTATATAACTTTTGTTATAGTGCAGTGTTATAATTATCTTTTTTTATTATTAGTTATTGTTGTTAATCTCTTACTGAGCCCAATTTATATGTTAAACTTTATTATAGGTTTGTGTGTATATGAAAAAAACCATAACATATAAAGGGTTCAGCACTATCTAAAGTGTCAGGCATTCCCTGGGGGTCCTGGAACATATTCCCTGCAGTTAAGGAGGGGCTACTATATGTAGACTTAGCAAATAGGACCACAAGCCTGAACATTCATTCATTCACCCAAGGAACGTTTCAAAGGCATATATTCTACAAGGGACCAGAAGATACACAGACCTCTGTGTGTCGCAGGGAGGGGAGAGGTGAAGGATTGGATAATCAATGCATATATTTGAGATATCCCCAGGCCATCAGGAGATCACAGTGAAAGAGCATTTAGCCCAGCCTCGCAGTAGGACCGTGGGGGACTTCATGAATGGATACCTAAGCTGAGTCATAACAGATACAGAGTAATTGACAGAGCAAAGGAAGAAGAATTCATTCCATGTATTAGGGACAAAGAATGGTCTCAAACTGTGTTGTAATGGATTGCAGAGACCCAAACAATATGGGCACAAGACTCCGACTCTATATCTAACTGTCCAGAAATGGGTTTGAAATACTCATTCTGTAAGTGGTGGGCTTACATGGTTCATGGCCAGGGCCAGGGCAAGGTGGTAACCCCAGGAATGCTAAGGAGTGGCTTCAAAAAACAAAATCAAAAGGAATCAACAAAACCAGAGCCTGAAGTCTAATCACAGAGAAAACTGCACAACATTGAAAAAACTAGATGCAACCTGACAAAATGGTAAAACTAGATACAGAGTGACTTATTTCTTGGCCAGATATTTATTTCTCTTTATTTAAGTGTTGGTCTAGGGCTAAGAACTGGTCCCAGAGTCAGAGCAGGGAGCTGGGTCCACAGGTGGATGCCAGAACCTTTTCAGGGCCAGAGTAAGCAGAACCATAAGATTAGGGGAAGCACAAAGACCAACATACAAAGTGACAGCAAACAAGGAAACAAGGGCACAAGCGAGCTGGGGAGACTTGATGAGTGAGGCAGTTTTCTGACCTAGTTCAGGCTTTCTCTTTAGTTTCCTGTGAGGCAGGAATCAATCCCAGCACAGCTGGGCTTAGGCTTCTAGACGGAAGCTTGCAATTAGAAGCACCTGGCCAAGATAGCGCACCCAGAGCAGGGACACTGCTGTCGCTTTTTGTGAGTGAGTCCTCTCGTGGGTAGGGGTGGAGGACCCATTAAAAACTAAATAAAATCTACTGCAAAGATGGATATGTGGGTCTCTCTACCATTATTAAACACTTTGTCTGAGAGCTGATTTTGTACAGCCCTTGAGTGCAGAGATGGCGGGAGGAATGTCAGCTGTGCACAAATTGCTCTGCTCAACAATTTCAAAGGAATAGCCTCTATGATTCTCTCTCTAAAATACAGAGCTTGTAAGAGCCAGTCTAGGGTTTACCTGTTAAATACCATGCACAAATACATGATTTAAAGTATTTGCATAGCATATTTTTAAACACTTCCATACCTATTTGCTTCAATTAACTAGTTGTTCAAAAGTAATATATGCATGTGTATTTATGTATATACATCTATCCATACATATGTATATGTAAATATACATATAGTGTAAATATGTAAAATATTTATATGCATCTGTGTATTTCAGCCATGTGTGGATAGTTCTAAAAAAACTATGGATGTTTTTCTTCTTGAGAGATACTTTTAAGGATCTACAAGATGCTAAAAACCATAAAATGGTTTTTTTCCCTGACCCGCCACAGTCTGTTGTCCAACCTCACAGCAGCAACCTCATTGCTCTAACAGTGGTTACCTATGGTGTTGAAAGAATTTTTATTTTTAAGTCACAGAAGCCCAAATATATAGATATCAAAGAAACTTCTCAAAGACAACCTCTAAAAAGGATAAAACCTCTACAGATACCTGTCCCCGACTAACAGAACCATTTTTCCCCCTCAAGGGAAAATAGGAACATCCTACAGGAGAGAGCAAAAGGTAGTCTAACAGTATGTTCAGAAGATGAATTTCCTTCACTTGAGTTTTCTGTGCATTTATAGCAGTAGCCTTCTGGTTCCGTTTTAAAGACAAATGTTTGCATAACAATACTTTTGTATTTCTAGTCATTTGACTGTAAGATCAGTTGAAATTTCTAGGAAAGATCATTTTGGAAGAGGAACTAAAGGGACCATCTGATTTAAACATATAAACAAGATGGAAATTTTGATCATCAACACGGGCTACCATGTATCCTTGAGATCGTTCAAATGCTATGCACCTATTACATTCACTCTTGGCAAATTAGGACGTAGTATGGTACAGCTGTGAAAATAATTAGAAGCCAATAAAATGGGGGGCCTGGTGGCTCTGTCAGTTAAACTTCTGACTTGACTTTGGCTCAGGTCATGATCTCCTGGTTCTTGAGTTTGACTCCCGTGTCAGACTCTGTACTGACAGTGTGGAGCCTGCTTGGGATTCTCTCTAACCCTCCTTAACCCCTCTCTCTTTTTCTCAAAATAAATACACTTCAAAAAATTTTAAGAGCCAAAAATACTTTTAAAAAAAATAAATATTTCTCCAAAAGGGAAAAATTATGTAATCTCTTCTTCCTGATATATTGGCACGTTGACTGTAATACCCCACTTAGTCACATTTTACTGCAAAAATGGAGGGGCAAAGAAGTGCAACAGGGAAAAGACAAGACAGAAAAGTAAGTAAAAGGAAGATCTCAGATTCAGAAGAAAGATAATAGAAAAAATATTTGGAAACATTTATACAATTGATTCATTACCAAATAAAGAGTCCATAAAAAAAAAGAACTATGGGCCAATATCCTTGATAAACGTGGATGCAAAAGTAAGATAAAAACAGAAAGGCAAACCACCAAGCTTCTTCAATATAGAGGACAAACTGAGGGTTTCTGGAGGGAAGGTGGGTGAGGAGATGGGCTAAATGGGTGATTGGGCATTAAAGAGGGTACTTGTGATGAGCACTGGATGTTATATGTAAGTGATGAATCACTAAATCTACTCCAGAAACAAATACTTCACTACAGGTTAATAACTTGAATCTAAATTAATTGATTAATTAATGAAAATAATTTGATGATTAAAAATAATAAAAATGAGATTTACTCTAAAAAAAAAAGCAAAAGTGGTACTACCACACTAGTGTACTCACTAGCAATTGACTTGATAATGGTGTTTCAGAAAAAAATGTTTTGTCTGAAAAGCTCAACTGAGCACAATTGTAAGAATCATATATTTGCCACAAAGTAGGAAAACAGATATTAAAATACTATTTTACTGCTAATTTCTCTTCTAGCATAGTGGCAAATCAGGAAAAAAAAAAGATGTGATAGATTTTAAGATACTTATTCGGGGAGGGGGTCCAAGAACGGGCACTGGAAGATCCTAAACTTACCTCCTCCCACAACCACAGCAATTCTGCAGTTTCAGATGTATCATTTAGCTCGGAAAAAGCTCTGAAAACTAAATGAACTCCTCTTCACAAAAAAGGATAAAAAGACCACATAGAAATGAGTAGGAGGGGGAGAGGCAGAAAATCTAATCCCAGCATGGTACACACAACAGGGAGCAAGCTCACCATAAAAGTGCTTCTCCTGGAGGAGTAAGGGGTTGGCCTTCCACACTGGACACCAAGACCCTTGGGAAATGCACTCGAAAGACACATGCCCAGAATGCCTACTTGGAAAATCAATGGGGCTGATATTCAGAGGTCCCAAAACGCTATAGAAAATTGAGTTTCCTCGCTTAGATGGCTCACATGTGGTCTTGCTCACTAAAGATGTAGTGAAAACATAGTGCTTTGAAAAGCACCCCGATTATATGTGGGGAGATTCTCCAGCAAGGGCTGGAGGGTGGGGGAGAGTTGGGATACTGCCTAGAGAATGAGGAACTGATGGGTGCCATTTCTGCACTCTCCACATAGTCTGCTAGCTCACGTGGGCAGGTTCAGACGGGCCATCCTCCCTCTGCTGGGGCGGATGAAGATACGTGGTCATGGTATTGGGTGAGGCTGGAGAATGCAGGTGCTTGCTGCACTTCCCTGCTTCCCGTCTGTGGTAGGTGAACAAGAAAGGTTGTAGCATTTTCCTGCTGGGTAGCTAAAGTCTGCTGGCACTGGTGGTTGGGACATTCCTTCCCTCCCTGGCTGGGACTAGTGAGCATGAGTGGTTGTGGCATTCTCTCATTGTGAGTGCCCAGATAAAGGAACGCTCAAACCATATTGCTGAAGAACAGATGTACTGCAGTCAAGATATTTTTCCACTGTCTTACTGAAGCTAGGGAGAGTGCCTACATTCTCCAGCTGCCTAGCTAAAATAATTGGGTGTGCACATTTGACACAAGGGTCACCCTTTGATTGCCGGATCCTGGTGGCCAAGAGGGTTGCTGTTCCAGAGATACATGGGTCCATAACAATTAGAAAGACAGTGGTTGGCATGACATCACACCTAGGTCACTGCTTATATAGCAGGTTGAAATATAACCCTGCTCTTCTTGTGAAAAAGGGCTATTTACTTAGCCTAAAGCTGAGGGATATGTTTCAGGTGTCCCACACATCGAGAGGCTAAGGAGACTCACCCAGGAAATGTTAGTAGGCACACACCATCCTTGCCATCCCCATGGCCTTGCTACAGCTTGGTGAGATTTCTCAGAAAGGAATTTATACACCGATCTAGAGCCCTGAGTTTTGTCACTGTCACTCAGGGGACACCTCCAGATTCCTGGTTTAGCGGCCAACAGGGATTACGAGTGTAGCCCCACAGGACTGTATGTTTTTGTACTCTTTAAAAGCTGCTAGCTTAGGTTCTGGCTTCCCATCAGCCTGAAATTAGGTGCTAAATGAGATTCCTCCCATTGGATCACTGACAGGTCTTGGTGTACTCTCAATAATAGGGACCTATGAAGAGTTAATCAGATAATTTAGACAGTCACAGTCTCAAGAGACAATCAAGATGTCTATTGGCAAGACACCGCATGGGCAAGGCTGAATGAGAAGTATCATCACTACACAAAGCCACTCTTTTAAGACTGAGAAAGGTAGCTGTTTTGTCTAATACATACATACTAACATGAAGAGTCAAACAAAATGAGGAAATATATAAATATGTTCCAAACAAAAGAATATAACAAACCTCAGAAAATGCATTAATTATATGGAAATAGGTAATCTACCTAATGAAGAATTATATAGATTATATATGGTTATATAGATGCTCACTGAACTTGGGAGAAGAATGGATGAAAACAATAAGAACTTTAACAAAGAGACAGAAACATATGAAAGTGCCCAACAGAAGCTACAGAGCTGGAGAATATAAAAACCAAATTGAAAACAGGCTAGGATTTTAACAGTGGATTAGAGGACACAGAATAGATCAGTGATCTGGAAGATAAAGCAATGAAACTCACCCAGACAAAGCAGTCAAAAAAGAATATAAAAAAATGAAAATAAGAAATCACTGGGACAATATAAGATAAAATTATATTTGTATTCTAAGGGTCTCAGAAGGAGATAGAAAGGAGCAAAAAACGTATTTGAAGAAATAATGTTTATATACTTCTCTAACCTTACAAAGTAAATATCCAACTCCAGGAAACTCAAGGAGTTCCAAACAATACAAAACTAAACTGAGACATGCTAAGAAACATTACAATTAATGCGTATAAGGATAAAGAGATAATCTTAAAAGCAGCAAAAAAAAAAAACAAAAAACAAAAAAAAACACTTGTTACATAAAAGGGAACCTCCATGGGACTATAAGCAGATTTATCAACAGAAACTTTGCAAGCTAGAAGGGAGTGGCATGACATCTTCAAAATGCCGAAAGGAAAACAACCTATAACCAAAAATACTCAGGAGGGTTATCATTCAGATGTGAAGAAGAGATAAAGAGTTTTACAGACAAAAGATAAAGGAGCTTATCACTACTAAACCTGCCTTACAAGAAACATGAAAGGGACTTTTTATGTTGAAAAGAAAGGGAATTAACTAATAAAAAGAAAATACATGGAAGTAAAAATCTCACCAGAAAAAGGTAAATATATGGTAAAGGCAGTGGATTCACCACTTATAAAGCTATTAAGAAGTTTAAGATCAAAGTAATAAAATTACTACTAAAACTACAATAATTTGTTTAGGGATACATAAAATTAAAAGATAAGAAAAGCAATATCAAAAACAAAAAGCAGAAGAGGGTGGGAATAAAAATGTAGAGTTTTGAAACGTGTTCAAATTTAATCCACTGTCCACTTAAAATAGACTGTTACATACTTAGGATGACTTATGTGAGTCTCATGTAACAATGAAACATAGTAAATACAGAAAAGGAGAAAGCAATCTAACACTAAATAAATATAACCTTAAATATAACACTATATTTAGCAACACTAAATATAACACACAGGAAGAAATAGAGAAAAGGACAAAGGAACACAGAAAAACTAAAAAATTAGCCAGAAAATCGTGAACATAATGGCAATAAGTACAGATTTAACAATAATTACTTTCAATATAAATGGACCAAATTTCCTGAACAAAAAGACACAGAATGGCTGAATGGATTTTTAAAAATATCTATCTATACGCTGCCTATAAAAGACTCACTTAAGAAGTAAGGGGGTGCTTGAGTGGTTAACTTGGTTAAGTGATTGGCTCTAGGTTTCAGCTCAGGTTGTGATCTCACAGTTCAAGGGATCAAGTCTTGTGTTGAGCTCTGTGCTGACAGCACGGAGCCTACTTGGGACTCTCTCTCTCTTCCTCTCTCGCTCTGCCTATACCCTGCTTACTTTCTCAAACAAACATCTATTAAATAAAACAGAGACTCACTTAAGAAGTAAGGGCACACACAGACTGAAAAAAATAGAGAAACATTCCACGTAGACAAAAATCAAAAGAAGCTGGGATAGCTATATTCATATAAGACAAAAAAGACTTTAAAACAGAGTGTAATAGAAGACAAAAAGGGGTGCTATGTAATAAAGGTACGCCTGGGTGGCTCAGTCAGCTGAGCGTCTGGCTTCAGCTCAGGTCATGATCTCCTGGTTCGTGGATTCGAGCCCTACATCAGTCTCTGCTGACAGCTCAGAGCCTGGAGCCTGCTTTGGATTCTGTGTCTCCCTCCCTCTCTGACCCTCCCCTGCTCACATTGTCTCTCTCTGTCTCTCAAAAATAAATAAAAGACATAAAAAAGTAATAATAAAGGGGTTAATCCAGCAAGAGGATATAACATTTATAAATATATATGCCCCCAACATTAGCACACCAAAATATATAAAGCAAATATTAACAGACCCAAAGGGAGAAATTGACAGTAATACAATAATATGGTATTTAAACACCCTCTTACATCAATGGATAGATCATCCAAACAGAAAATTAATAAGGAAACTATTGGCTTTAACAACACATTATACCAGATGGATATAAGACATATATCTATATTTATATATAAAACATTTCATCCAAAAGTGAAATACACATTGTATCAAATATTCAAGGAACATTCTCCAGGATAGAGCAAAGATGAGGCCACAGAACAAGTGTCAGTAAATTCAGGGAGATGGAAATCATATCAGGGATCTTTTCTGACCACGATAGTATGAAGGTAGAAATCAATTACAAGAAGAAAACTGAAAAACCGCATAGGTCAAGATTAAACAACATGTTACTAAACAACTACTAGGTCATATCAAAGAAGAAATTAAAAACTATATAGTTATAGGCAAATGAAAACAAATACAACATATCAATATCTATGGGATACAGCAAAAGTAATTTTAAGAGGGAAGTTCATGGTAGCACAGGTCTACCTCAAGAAACAAAACAAACCTCAAATAAAACTTTAACTTTACACCTAAAAAAATTAAAAAGAATAACAAATAAACCCCAAATTTAGTAGACACAAATGATAAACATCAGAGTGGCAATAAATGAAGTAGAGACTAAACAGACAATAGAAAAGATCAGTGAAATTAAGACCTGGTTCTTTGCTGGGGCCTCTGAGTGGCTTAGTTGATTAAGCATCTGACTTTGGCTCAGGTCACGATCTCATGGCTCATGAGTTCGAGCCCTGCATCAGGTTCTGGGCTGACAGCTCAGATTCTGTGTCTCCCTTTCTCTCTACCTGCCTCTTCCTCTCTCAAAAATAAACATTTTTTAAAAGTTAAAAAAAGAGCTGGTTCTTTGCAAAGATAAACAAAACTGACAAAACTTTGTCTAGACTCCACAAGAAAAAAGATGAAGAGTACACATAAAATCAGATATAAAATATAAGTTACAAATGATACCACTGAACTACAAAGGATTATAGGAGATTACTACAAATACTAATATACCAACAAATTAGACAATCTAGAATAAATGGATACATTCTTAGAAATTCACAGTCTTCTAATATTGTATCATGAAGAAATAGAGAATCTGAGCAGTTAAATTGACAGACTGAGTCAGTAATCACGATCTCCCAACAAGCAAAAGTTCAGCACCAGATGATTTACTGGTGAATTCTACTACACATTCAAAGAACATTTAATACCTAGACCTTGCAAGTTTGTAAAACACACACACACACACACACACACACACACACACACACACACACACACACACAAAACTGAAGGGGAGAAACAGCTTCCAAACTTATTTTATGAGGCCAGATCATCTTGATACCAAACCCAGACTAACATAATACGCACACACCCACAAAATTATAGGCCAAGAATCCTGATGAACACAGCTGCAAGAAACCTCAACAAAACATTAGCAAATTGAATTCACTACTACATTAAAGGATCACACATTATGATCAAGTAGCATTTATTCCAGAACTGCAAAGATGGTTCAACATTTGCAAAAGAATTAATGTGACAAACCACATTCACAAAATGAAAGATGAAAATCCATGATCATCTCAATAAATGCAGAAAAATCATTAGATAAAATTCAACATCCAATTATGATAATGATTCTCAACAAAATGAGTACAGAAGGAACATTCTTCAACTTAAGAAAGGCTTGATGACAAGCCCAAAGCTAGGATCATATGCAATGGGGAAAAGCTAAGAGCTTTGAATCTAAGATCAGGAATAAGACAAGGATGCCCACTATCCATACATTTTTTTCAACATAGTGTTGAAAATCCTAGCCACAGCAATCAAGAGAAAGCATCCAAATTGAGGAAGTAAAGTAAAACTATCATTATTTGCAAATGTCATGATACTATATATAGAAAACCCTAAAGACTTCTCCACAAAAAAATTAGAATAAATCAATTCAGTAAAGTTGCAGGATTCAAAATTGATATTTAAAAATCTGTAGCATTTATATACACCATCAGAAAGAGATACTGAAAAAACAATCCAATTTACAACTGCATCAAAAAGAATAAAATATCTAGGAATAAATTAAACCAAAGAGGTAAAAGACCCATATTCTGAAAACTATAAGACACTGATGAAAGAAACTGAAGATATAATAGATGGAAATGTATTCCATGCTCATGGATTGGAAAAAGTAATGTGTTTAAATGTCTGTACTATTGAAAGCAGTCTACATATTTAATGTAATGCCTATGAAAATTCTAATGCCATTTTTCACATAACTACAACAGATTCTTCTAAAATTTGCATGAGGTTCTGAATAGCCAAAGCAATTTTGAGAGAGAACAAAGCCAGAAGTATCAAGTTCCCTGATTTCAACCTATACTACAAACCTGTAGTAATTGCTGTGTGGTATTGGCATAAAAGCAGACACAAGATCAAGAGAACACAATAGAGAGCACATAAACACACACACATGTATGGTTAATTAATTTATGACAAAGTAGGTAATAATATACAACAGGAAAAGGATAGACTCTTCAATAAATTATCCTGGGGAAACTGGACAGCTACATGCAAAAGAATAAAACTGGATTACTAACATATATCTTATAGAAAAAGTAATTCAAAATGGATTAGATACTTGAAAATGAGACCTAGAACCATAAAACTCCTAGAAGAAAATATGAATGGTAAACTCTTTTGACACTGGTTTTAGCAATGCTTTTGTTGGATCTGACTCCTTAGGTAAGGGCACAAAAAGCTAAAATAACAGATGGGACTGCATCAAGGTAAAAACTTTCTGCAGAGTGAAGGAAACCATTAACAAAAAGATAAGGCAACCTAATGAATGGAAGAAAATATTTGCAAATCATATATCTAATAAGGGGTTAATACCCAAATAGATAAAGAACTCTTAAAGATCAATAACAAAGCACTAACAATCCAATTAAAAAATTGGTAGAGGATCTGAATATTTTCCCAAGAAGACATATAGATGTCCAACAAGCACATGAAAAGATGTTAAATATTACTTATCAGGAAAATGCATATCAAAATCATAATATATCACTTCACACCTTTCATAATAACTACTATCAAAAAGAAAAAAATAATAAGCAAGGATGTGGAGAAAAAAGTACCCTCGCACACTGTTAGTGGTAATGTAAACTGGTGCAGGCACTATGGAATATAGTATGAAATGTCCTCAAAGCATTAAAAATTGAGCTACCATATGATACAGCAATTCTACTACTGGGTATCTATCCTAAGAAATAAAAATACTAATTTGAAAAGATAGATAGCTAGATGGACTCCTATGTTCATTGTGGTATTATTTATAATATCCAGTATGGGAACAACCAAAATGTCTATCAGTGGATGAAGAGATAAAGAATATGCAGCATATAGATACTATGGAATATTATCAGCCACAAAAATCAAGTGAAAGCTTGCCATTTTGGATGATATGATGGACTTTGAGGATAATGTGCTCAGTGAAGTAAGTTGGATAAAGAGAGACAAGTACCCTATGATTTCACTTACATGTGGTACATGAAAAACAAAACAAATAAAACCTAGACACATAAATACAGAGAACAGACTGATGGTTGCCAGAGGAAGGGGGTAAGAGGGATGAAAAGGGTAAAAGGAATTAAGAAGTACAAACTTCCAGTTATGAAATAAATAAGTCATAGGGATGTAATGTGCAGCACGGGAAATATAGTCAATAATATTGTATTAACTCTGTAAAGTGACAGATTGTAACCAGACTTACTGTGGTAACTCATAGAATACACAAATGTGAAATAATTATTTTGTACACCTGAAACTAATACTGCACATAAATTACTCCCTCAATAAAGAAAAAAAATAAAGATAACCTATTGTAGGTATGGCACAAATGGTAAGTTTCATATGTAATTTCTTGGCTTATTCAACTAATTTAAACCATCCAATTCCTGTAAAAAGCAACGTGTCTAGAAAACTCATTTGGTTTGACTCAAGATGGCATAAATTATATTCATGTGTCACAATAAATCACTGATTAATTGTGATTAATTATTTAATCTGATATTTCACAACAGGACTGAGTTTTTTCAAAAGATTTTTGAGTTTGAGATGAACATAATTTTAGTGGGACTTTTCCCCTTTTTGTTAGCTACATAGTATTTTCTCCAAGCAACCCATTATGTTCTATAACAACATTCTATGTCACTAAAAGCAATTTTGTATCTCCTGCAACTGCTGATTTCACATGTGAAAATATCATTATATTACTTACCACTTACACGTCACTTTCTGATTTCTAAATGCTTTATAAACTCTTCGTATTATTCAAGTGAGTGGAGAAGAAAGCTGCTGTTAGCACAGAGCCTGCTGCAGATCCTCTGTCTCCCTCTCTCTCTGCCCTTCCACTGCTTGCACTCTCTCTCTCTCAAAAATAAACATACATTTAAAAAATACCAATGACATTTTTCACAGAATTAGGATAAGGAATCCTAAAATTTGTGTGGACACAGAATTAGAATAAAGAATCCTAAAATTTGTGTGGAACCAAAAAATTTCCCCAAAGGCCAAAGTAATCTTAATAAAGGAGAACAAAGCTGTAGGTATCATGCTCTCTGGTTTCAAACTATATTATAAACCTATAGTAATCCAAACAGTATAATACTGGGTTGAAAACAGTAACAAAGATTAATGAATAAAATGGAAAACCTAGAAAAAACCCCCACACATATATGGTCAATTTGTCTATGAAAAAGGAGGCAAGAATATTCAGTAAGGAAAGAATAGTCTCTTCCATAAATGGTACTAGGAAAACTGGACAGCTTCTTGCAAAAGAATGAAACTGGACTATTATACCTCATATAAAAATTAATTCAAAAGGGATTAAAGTCTTGAAAGTAAGACCTGGAACCACAAAACTCCTGGAAGAAAAGATAAATGATAAACTCTTTGGAATAGATCTTAGCAGTATATTTTTGGACTAGTCTTCTCAAGAACAGCAATAAAAGCTAAAATAAACAAATAGGATTACATCAAGCTGAAAAGCTTTTGCATAGCACAGGAAACCATTAGCAAAATGAAAAGGCAACCTAATGAATTAAAGGAGATAACTGCAAATTATATAGCCAATAAGAAGTTAATATATTTAAAAACCCCTGTATAATTCAATTAAAAAACTAATCAGATTTTTAAAAATGAGTAGAGGGTCTGAATAGACATTTTTCCAGAAAGGAAATACAGATGCTCAACAGATACATGAAAAGATGCTCAACATTACTAATCCTCAAGGAAATGCAAATCAAAACCACAATAAGATACCACTTCACATCAGTCAGACTGACTGTTATCAAGAAGACAAAACAAAACAAAACAAAACAAAACCACCATCACCAACAAACCCAACACAACCAGTTTTGGCTGGGATGTGGGGAAAAAAGGGAACTCTCATGCACTACTGGTGGGAATGTAAAATGGTGTAGCTACTAGTTACCATACAATCCAGCAATTCCACTTTTGGGTATTTAACGAAAGAAAATAACACCAATTTGAAGAGATACATGTACCCATATGTTCATTGCAACATTACTTACAATAGCCAAAATACAAAAGCAACCTGAATGTCTATTCATAAATGAATGGATAAGAAAAGAAGAGGTATGCGTGCTCACTCACACACACACACACACACACACACACACACACACACACACACACACTGGAATATTGCTCAGCTATAAAAAAGAATAAAATCGTGCATTTACAGCAACATGGATAGACTTACAGGTTATTATGCTATGTGAAGTAGGTCAGATAGAGAAAGACAAATACCACATGATTTCACTTGTATGTGGAATATGATACACAAAACAAATGAACAAACAGAACAAAACCAACAAACTCATAGGTACAGGAAATAAATGGCTACCAGAAAGAGGAAGAGTTAGGGAGAGTGAGCAAAATCTAAATTTGGGTGAAGGGAATAAGAGCTACAAATTTTTAGGCATAAAATAAATAAATCATGGGGATTGAAAGTATAGCATAGAGAATACACTCAACAATATTATAGTAATATGGTAGTAACTGGACTTATTGTGGGCACCGTTTTTAGTGTATAAAGATATCAAATCACTGTGATGCATACCTGAAACTTATATAATGCTGTATGCCAATTATACTTTAATTAAAAAGGGAGACTTTAAAGTCTTTATATGTTTCAGAGGAGAACTTGTAATTTCCAATCTCGATTACAATATTACATTCATATGCTATGGGTTGGGCAAGCACGTGGCCGTGAGGAGGATGACCATGTATGGTAAATAATATCTTAATATTTTGTCCCTTACGTGCGCTATAAAGCATAAATACTTTTCTCCTACTTTTCCCTAGTCATGAAGAAGAGGGTGAGAAACAGGTGTGCTTCCTGGAATGAGAGTTGTCAGGTAGACTGGTCCATCATTCTCAGAGGCCAGTCTGCACTCGCTGAGACGCAGTTCCCATGACCATGAACAACACTGCAGCCATCCTTGAGACACCTGGATTACTGGAAACTCAGCAAGGATAAAGGGGAAACTTTGGACTCTCTTAAATTGCCTTTGACCCATTCACCCAATGCAGACTTTGGCAAAGGCTTTCTTAGCACCATTAGGAATATGGGCCTCATTCTATAGCAATTCCATAAACAGGTATGAAGCCTAAGGCAAATAACCTCCTCTTTCTGAAATAGTGATAGTAAGGGGTGTTATAAGAATCAGTAAAATAATGTTTCTAAGAGCTTTAACTGCCAGGTAAACAATTATTTCCAACAATTAGTGATACAGCATAATCGGTACTATCCTCAACTATTTATTACATATCTGAACAGGACATTCTAGGCACTGTCCAGAGTATGCTAAACTGATGTGTCACCATAATTTCTTAGAAAAGCTTAATCACACAGTCATTTGACTGCCTTTCTGTCATAGGCAAACCTTCTTGAACACTGTGATATAAACTATGAGAGTCAATTTAATTACCAAAACATTAAATACCTTCCCTTCCTGTTGGTTTTTCAGGCTGTTCTTGAAGTTCTATATAATCTAAAAAAGTTGTTTTCAGTTATATAGACAGATGACTCTTTCCTATTTCCCAAATTTTCTGATTCCAGAGGCATCATTGACACAAATACATCCACATCACCATTAGTGAAGAAGAAAGAGGATATATGTACACAGCACCTGGAGTAATGACTATTTAGTGATAAGTAAACTACTAGTAAACAAATGCAAAAAAATGGCATAAGCGAAATTGAGTAAAAATCCCAATGAAATTTGGATGTGCATTAGTATTTCTGACCATTGTGACACTTATAATTTCAGGACATTCATTTATTTGCTATTTATTTATGAAGGATTTATTATATTAGAAACTATAAAAACAGTGGTGAGCAAGACAGATCCAGTCCTTGACCTTGACCTTGTGAAGTTTACATTCCAGTAGAGGAGGCTAGTACCACCCTACAGACATGGACACATACGCCAACACACGTGTACACACATAACCCAAATGTAGACCATGGGAAAACTGCAAATTGGGATGAGCGTCATGAATGTTACAAAAAGTGCTCAGGTAGGCATTAAAGGGTGTCAGGGAAGGCTACTCTGAGATACCATCTTAACAAAGACCTCAAGGAAGACTCAAAGCAGGAAAAAGACCGGAGGGTAAGCAGAAGTAGTAATGAGAAGGTTGCCTTTTGCAAAACCTATTGATTGATGAAGTTGCTGAGGAGGTAGCCAGGGGGAGGGATCATGAAAAAGGACAGCAAAAGGTCAGGGCCACATAAAAAAGGATTAACTGAAAAAGCAACTACTCACACCTCATTCTATTAAAAACATCATAGTCGTATACACATGTGATACCAATAAATTCTATCTTTAAATGATCATAAACAGCATTATCATGCCTTTTTAGAAATGCATTATGAGACAATATCATTTGTATCCTAGGGCAACTGATGACATTCAGACTGAATGTCACCAAAAAGAAAGACCATTATTGTGCCCAGTTTATTAGCTTCAGGAATAAAGTGTGTGTGTGAGAGAGAGGCAGATGGGAGGGGGGAAAGTGGGTGGAAGTAGGAGAGGGAGGAAGAAAGAACAATTACTCATGAGACATAATGGAAAGAAAGCCAAGCCATGTGTAGGCTCTTTGTGTTTATGTTGTTTACTCTGCCAATCATTTGATTCCACATGATGGATGAAATGAGAAATAATATTTGAAAATAAAACATAAAGAGCTGGAACATGAGACCAGAGGTTGGCAAGTTTTTTTCTCAAAGGGCCAGATGTAGGCATGGGAACGAGGAAAAAGTGATAAGAGCCCATGCTGGCCTGGATTGGCTAAATATTGTAATATTTTAATAGCCAAAGGCACAAAGTTATATAATAGAGTAAAAATTCCATGCACGGCTTCCATCAACTCTATACAAATGTTAGAGGAACATTTATCAAATGTCTTCTTTCTCAAATGTGTGTGAACACTTCTGGCATTAAGTAGCAAGTTGGCATAGATGATCTCAAAGTTCCCATCCAACTCTAAAATTCTACAATTCCAAAATTTAAATTATAATACAATTACCAATATCTGACAGAGTTTCAAAAGCAGTTTTATGACTTCTTTTTCCTGGCTTAACATTTTTGCAAATTCTGGGATGCTAATTCCTGAAGCTTGGCAGCTCGAACAATAATTGACTATTTCCTAGTCACTTTTCAATTGCTTTCTTTTAATTGAGGATGAATTGGTACAGCATGTAAAATGTGAAAACTAAAAATGGATGCTTTAGACAAATAATTTTTTCATTGAAATGAGTCATCCACCCCTAAAAAATAATTCTTTTACCCATGAGTCAGTGAATGCCCTTGCCTAGACCCCATACAATCAAGTACGCACTCACTGACCATCTATTAGAACCTAAAATCAATACTGTTGTATACTTGGGTATAAATATACTTATTGAGTGAATGAATATAGACTCTGAGCCATGGTTCCTGGGTTCAAATTCCAGTCTGCCACTTACTAGCTGTGTGACCGTGGAGAAATTAACTCTCTGTGCCTCACTGATAAAGTGAGGATAAAAATAAGACTTGGGGTGGGTGGCTCAGTTGGTTAAGTGTCTGACTTCAGCTCAGGTTATGATTTCATGGTCCATGAATTCAAGCCCTGCTGACAGTTGGGAGCGTGGAGCCTGCTTCGAATTCTGTGTCTCCCTCTCTTTTTTCCTGCCCTCCCTCCCTCCCTCTCTCTCACTCTCTCTCTCTCTCTAAGATAAAGAAAAATAATACCAACTCCATTGGTTATTATGAGAATAAAATGATATATTATATGTAAAGTGAATGGCATAGGGCCCATTATGTGTCAAGTTTTGATAAGAATTGGTAATACTTCCATCTCTATTTTCATTCTACCAGGCACAATAGTTACTTAGCATATAAACATTATTTAGTTCTAGGCAGAAAGGGCCTTCTAAGAGAACCTGGCATTATACTAATTTCTGGCAAAAGAGAACTCACTTAAAACCCTGCTCTAAAATGTGGTGCATTGCAAATAAAATGTAAAATGAAGATCTATTACAGTAAATAAGTGAAGTATTTTTATTTGCTCTGCATACTGCGCTTTGATAGGTATTGTGAAGAGAACAAAAACATGGGAAGGAGAATTCTGTTACCTAAAAATTTTAAAGAGTTTTAATAAAATAAAATATATAAAGAGATAAAGGTAATTGAAGTACTCCTTACACATCTGTTGAATATTTGCTAGGTACCAAGCATTGGTAACACAAAGATGATGCAGATGCAACCTAGGAAGGGAAAGCATATGAAATCCATGAGCCTTATTTTCCTTATCTTTGAAATCGAGGTAAAAACATCTTAAGCAGATTGCGAGGATCAAATGTGACCACTGCACACCAGTCTGCAACATGACAGGCTCCTGGCACTCTACTCGCATTGGGTAGAGGCTAGAGGAGTTTGGAGGAGGGACATACTCCCCCTCCAGGAAGGTGACCTTGGAGGGCAGTCTGGAAGATTTGTGAAGCAGAGAACTTCAGTAAGAAGATCCCATGCAGGGAGGACAACAGGGCTCTGAAGCCAGGGCTCCTGACAGCCAGAGATCCGCTCCCCAGATCGGAATCACTCCAATCCACTCCCCACTGAATCATGTGTCTCCCTATCCCCTGCTTAAAAACCTTGAATACGCTTTTGTCCATTGGCTGAGACCAAGGGGATCTTTCCCAGTCAGTAGCTCACCTGTTTGTATCTCCTCTATCTCCTGGACTCACCAGCTCTCCTTTTACGCGTGGCCACACAAGGTTCTATGCAACAATGATTAAGGGCTCAGGTTTTGGAGTCAGATTTTCTGCTTAATTGCCATGACCTTAGGTGAGTTATGCACACTCTCTAGAGATTAATTTTCTCATTCGCTAAGTAGAAATAATAAAACCTACTGCTTAAAACTGATTACAGGAATTAAAAGAAATAGCACACTTAGCATAGAGTCTGGTCCATAAAGACTCAACAAATACTAATTATTAAAAATATGCCAGAGATGGTATTTTAGGGAGGTTAATCTAAGCACAGCTTGTGAGATGGAATTAGAGAGCAAGGTTAGTGTGAGGCGCAAACATTGGCAGCAGTGCTACTGCAGCCACTGGGGGCTGAGGCAGGGAGAGCCTGACCAGGGTGGTGAAGAGGATGCTGGGAAGGGAAGGATTGGAAAGCACCAGGAAAAAACCACCAGAACGGGGGAGGGGCTACAGCAGCCGGAATGGGATGAAGGAAGATGACAAAGATGACACTAAGATCTTGACATTGGGGTAATGTTGGTCCTATTTTTAAAAGATGGAGATATCAGCTAAGTGAGATGGGGACGACTGAATTTATAATTTCACAAATTATAATCGTAAAAACTTATTAAATAGATGTCATATATGAAAGGAATTGCTGAATTTAAGATCATGATATGACTTTATTAATTAAATGCACTAGTCTGAATCCTGGAACTTTCTTTTCAGCCTTCATGACAAAAGCCATCTCTGTTCTGGCTATGTATACATTCTGTGACAAAGACGGTCTCTTTAACATTTCTCAGGTCCTCTGTGACTCTACCTCAGGCTCAGTGTTTGTCCTTATCGGGCTTATTGTCTAGTTGCAGCCAGAGTCTTAAATCAGTTTACAGAGAACCTTCCACCCTCTGTACCTGGTCACCCTCTCAATATCTGATTAAATTTTTCACTCTCCACCCTTGGTATTGATCACTGTGGTCTACCTTTAACAAAAATCCTGTTAGGTCTAACTAACCAGAATCTTCTCTAACACTTGAAATTTCCCCTTAGTCATTTCCATCCTTTGACCCCTACTACACATTTCGTCTAGAAATCCCTACCTGTCTGTGGTATATTTGGAATTGAACTTAGTTCTCTACTGGGCAGGGCACCTGGGTGGCTCAATCAGTTAAGTGTCCGACTTTGGCTCAGGTCATTATCTCACAGTCTGTTGGTTCAAGTCATGCGTCAGGCTTTGTGCCGACAGCTCAGAGCCTGGAGCCTGCTTTGGATTTTCTCTCTCTCTCTCTCTCTCTCTCTCTCTCTCTCTCTCTCTCTCTCTGTCTGTCTCTCTCTCTCTCTCTGCCCCTCCCCCTCTTATGCTCTGTCTCTGTCTCTTAAAAATAAATAAGCATTAAAAAAATTTTTATAATTACCTTTAGTTCTCTACTGGGGTCTCTTTTTCCTACCGCAGCAGTCTTGAATCAAATCTGTTTTTAATCATTTAACTATTCCTCAGCTCTGGTTTTCTTTGAACTTTCAAGCTAATTCCTTAATTCCTTCTTCCTCTCCTGCCCACTGAATGAGGGCCTTCCCTGAAGTTTAGTCCATAATTCTCTTTTTGGGTTAACTTTCTCCCTGAGGCGGAAGGTTGGTTGGCTGCGGTGGGGGGAAGGTTTCAACTTACCGTTGAAATCCTATTGGAACTCTCACCTCCAGTTTACCTACCTAGGGCTTCTTTCTTCATATTCTAACAATGCAAAATTCTTCCTGCCTAGAAACACTTTCAAATGAAAAATAATGATAATACAATTATCTGGAAATCAGTAATTTAAAAGTCAAGGAAGAGATAAATTATTCAAGCTTTTAATACCAACACATACATTATTTACCAGTAACTTTCTTTAATAAAAAAGGATAAAAATGCATGAAACCTTCCTTGTGTCCCTCATGGAATAGTTTCTAAATATGTAACATTTAGAGTTTCTTGATCCCCAAAGGAGATAAAAATACAAGCCCAATTAAGCCTCAGAATAAGTTTGTTTGAAACATTTGAGTTTCTTATTACTTAAGACCCAGGAAGTCTTTGATTAGGAAGGCTGCCTTGCCGGGAAACAGATTTTCCCCCAGGGGACATAATTAAAGGGGACAATATCGCTGAAAGTGTGTGTGTGCCAAAGGCAATGCACTGTATTTGTCAACATACATGATACTTCATGGAAAGGAGAAAACATCTCTGCTGCTCGGTGGTAGAAGTTCTATGAATGTATTTACCCTCAACAGCAACATCACCACTAACAATAAAATCCAAAAAATTCCCCCCAAAAATCCCAAGCCCCAAAACAAACCAGACAGGAGAACTGAGTAGCGTGGGCAGAAACCAAAACACGCGAGAAGCCATCAGAACAGCATGAAGTCTCATCTCTACCTTCTCTCTGACTGTAACCCTATGACTACTTGGGCATTGAACTATTAGATGGAGAACATGGAATTTCATTCAACAGATTTCATTCAAATTTACCAAAGGCGCAGGGGGTGGGGGTGGGGGGTAAGCAAAGAGATTTCATAGATGACTCCTGGGTTTCTAAGTTAAGCAGCCGGGCGGGCATGTGGGTAGCGGCGACATAGATGGGGACAGAGAACAGCAGGGGAGGGAGGAGCAGATGGGAGGGGGCGTATGAGTTCAGTTTTGGAAATAGAGGAGTCCCCTTTATCCACAGTTTCGCTTTCCCTGGCTTCAGTTACCCATGGTCAACTGTGGTCTACAAGCAGATGATCTTCCTTCTGCCCTACATCAGAAGGTCAATAGTAGCCTAATGGCATGCCCGATTGCCTGTGGTCGTTCAGCGCATCACATGGGCATTGCATCATCTCCCAGCAGCATGAGAAGAGGGGTGAGTACAGTACACTCAGAGGGGGACCCATTCACATCACTTTTATTATGCCATGTTGTTATTCTTGCTCTATTTTATTATTAGCTACTGCTGTTCATCTCTTACTGTGCCTAATTTATAAATTAAACTCTATCATAGGTATGTATGTTTAGGAAAAGACATAGTGTATGTAGGATTCAGTACCATCGGTGGTTTGTGCATCCACTGTGGGTCTTGGAATCTGTGCCGTGCAGAGAAGGGGGCAGGTAATGAAATGAGTTTGTAATAGGTTTGATGTGACCATGAGGAAACCAATGTATGTCCTTACATATAATACACAGGCCCTAAACATGATCAGTAATTCAGGTCTGAGTTATGAAAAATTTAATTTCAGGTAGTAATTCAAATTGTGTCATTTTTCCTTTGCTTTTGCTATCTGAACATTTAGCAACTGTTTAAATCCACTTTTAATGTACGGTTTGGATTGTTTTCTTGTAAGTCTAGCTTCATAGGTGGCATAACGCTCTAATTGGTTAATCTCAAACTGTCAACATCCTTGCTTCAAACCATTACATAATGAATTGGCTTTACTGTCTACCTCTCCTCTCCTAACATATTAAATTATCTCCTGAAGATCAGCTCTTTCCTTCCACCTGCGTGACAACCAGTGTGGACAGAGAACGCACAAGCTGAGTGACTCCGATGGCAGGCTGGCTCTGTGCTCTCCCTGCTATTTAGTTTCTCTAGATCTCAGTTGCTTCACCTGTGAAATGGAAAGTCCATTTTAGATTTGCTTTATGGCTTAGTACATAATTTTAAAATCTTATACATTCAATTGGGAAGAGCTAGTATTCTCCCACTGTTAAATGAAGAATCCTATATATGACCACAAAATGAGACTTAGTGTGGCGTTCATATCTGCTACATGACAGAGAACACATGTGAACACCACAGGGTCTTTGGTCAATCTTCTGTGAGCTTCATCTGTCATCAAGAAAAACAGCCTGAAAGCAGTTACTATGGTGGTGGATTTGTTGAT
Organism: Suricata suricatta; assembly: GCF_006229205.1. NCBI lineage: Eukaryota > Metazoa > Chordata > Mammalia > Carnivora > Herpestidae > Suricata > Suricata suricatta. The sequence goes on from NC_043713.1 coordinate 52,524,775, forward strand.
TTCTTCCTATGGCTGCATAACATTTTCACAGAGAGTTGTACTTAAGGATTAAGTGAGGTGACACAGGTCAAGTGCTTAAAATAATGCCTGGTGAAGGGGGGCAGGATATGCTGCTCTTACGCATGCCACCTTGGCATAAGGATCACTTTGAGCCAAAGGCACTTGGAAAACAGGTACAAGGAGAGCATTCTGCATTCTGACCTCTTTGCGTCCTAAAAGCACAAGATGAAACTCGTAAAAGATGTCTTTCCTTTACCAAGAGAAACATTCTTATCACCAAAGTAGGGACTGGGGGCAGAAAGAATTCTGTCCAAACAGAAGATCCTGTTTAAGTGCTTCTTATCTTCCTTTTACCTCCCCATGTGTTTTAGTTATGTTTCCACAATAGCCTCTCTCTGTTCAGCCTACTATAAAAGCACTGAAGTCTTGCCACTTTTTTGGCTTTTCATTTCCTTATGAAGACTCCATGTCACATTAAACTTATATTAAATAAATTTGAGTGCTTTTCTCCCAGTAGTCCATTTTTTGGTCAATTTAATTCTCAGATCCAGTTGAAGACCCTCAGAGGGATGAGATGAAATTATGCCTCCCCTCCACTGACACATACCTAAGTATTTAATATATGTTCTCTATTACGTTTTTAATCATAAAGAAATACCAAGAATGGCCTCAAATATTGGAATAGCTAGAGAGATAGGCAGTATATATCACCATCAGGATTATTTTCTCAGATTTGTACCTTATTTGAGTTAAATTCCCAGATTGTATAGGAGGATAAAAGTATCCCAGTGTTAATGGTGGTTGTTTCAAATGATATTATCCTTTCCCTAAATTTAGCTATTAAATAAATCAGATATTTAAGGGGAAAATTTCTAGCACATAATGTTAACACAATAATCAAACTCAGCCAACGTGCCTTTCTTCTTTTTCTTTTTCTTTTAAAGTAATTCCTGTCAAGCTGTATTATTTTACTACATAGTAAATATTTTCTCTGGGTTTTCTTACAGTGTCAAAAAATACTAAAATATATGAATTGTGAAAACTCTGTTACACTCTACTTACAAAGAAGTCATTCTATCACACAGCAAAGTATTTTTGTGTTTCATTCATAGAGCACTTAATAGGTCACTTCATTAAAATGCCTTCAGTAATAATTGGTTTATACAGAAATATATTAATTATAATAATTATTAACAATATCATATATTTATATATTAGTATTAAATACATAAAATATATTAAATAACTAGTTATAGTCACACATAATTATGCTACTGTGAGTGTCTAAGTAAACAGTATCACCACCATCACAACCACTGCTACCTACTTTGTGTCTCTCTCTCCTGCCCGCCCCCTTCCTTCCTCCCTAGCTCTCCTCTTCTCCCCCTCTCCCCTGTCTCCTCCCTCTCTCCCTCTCTCCTAGGGCTTGAAACAGCCTCATCAGTGTGATGACTTTCATCTTGACTGTGATATGTTTCTAAGACAGGGCAAATAAACACAACATTCCACAATTAGATTTTTGTTATCTCACAGATGTCTGAAATAATCAAGATCCTCAAATAGCACTAGTTAGTTCTTAGTTCTTAAATTATTTCTGACATAAGTATACAAAAGTAAAAAGTATTATTTATCTCAAAATGTATTAGCTTGCATGGAAATGACAGAATATTAAAACAGAGAAAAAAACAATAAGTTTAGGTCTTCTGCTAAGATTGATAAAATATTCTACCGAAACTTTATTGATCTACTCCTATAAGTAGGCAGAGCTGAATTACTGCTGAGCATCCACTGAGATTCATCAATATCAAAATGACAATTCAACTTCAAAAACACTTAAAAAAGAACCAGAAAATATTTAATATTTGCATGAGTCCTATAGTAAATGAATCATCCATTGATCAAAATTTGATTTCTTTTGCCTCTGGGTAAAAGGCTGCATCAGGCAAATAGGCTATAAAAATCCTTTTATAGGACAAGAAAGAAAAATACAAAAAGAGAATACCTTTTAATTTACTGGAGTCAGATGTAAATCAAAAGTGTGTGAACATTTATTCAAGTTAAACCTAGGTCTTGAAGGATCTTCATTTTTTTTTCATAGTTCTTGAATTTTAATTCTGTATGATATTACAAACATACAAGGATTGTGGCTGGGTATTTTAGCAATCAATCTCTTTTTCTCAGAATTATTTTTTAAATTTACATCCACGTTAGTTAACATATAGTGCAATACTGATTTCAGGAGTAGAGTCTAGTGATTCATCCCCTACATATAACACCCAGTGCTAATCCCAACAAGTGTCCTCCGTAATGCCCTTTGCCCATTTAGCCCATCTGCCCCCACCCACAACCCCTCCAGTAACCCTTAGTTTGTTCTTTATATTTAAGAGTCTCTTATGTTTTGTCCCCCATCCTGTTTTTATATTATTTTTGCTTTCCTTCCCTTATGTTCATCTGTTTTGTATCTTTAATTCCCCATATGAATAAAGTCATATGACATTTGTCTTTCTCTAATTTTGCTTAGCATAATACACTCTATTCCATCCACATTGTTGCAAATGGGAAGAGGTCATTCTTTCTGACCACCAAGTAATATTCTATTGTATATATTAATACCACATCTTCTTTATCCAGTCATCTATCAATGGACATTTGGGCTCTTTCCATATTTTGGCAATTATTGATAGCACCTTTATAAATATCAGGGTGTATATGCCCCTTTGAAAGAACACACTTGTATCCTTGAAGGATCTTTATTTTCATTTCTGCCCAAAGCCTGGCTAGATAATGAGACAGGAGACATAATCGAACTTGCACAAAGTTCATGCTTTGACCCTGAAAGAGTCACTCTTGAGAACAAGGGGCTTGTTCACTGTGTATAATCATTGGCAATGTATAGAAGCAGGTACCCGATCTAGAAAAAAACTATATTGAATTTTCCCATTAGTATTTCTGGTCTCAGTGGCCTAAATTATGCATACATTTTCCAAGTTGTGTTCATTTTTCAGAGTCACAAATAAAAATTCCTTAGTCTGGCAGAATTATATTGGAGAAGAAGAATGTAATCTTTCGTTAACCTCCAAATCCATGGTTTGGGGGTCTGGCCGGTTTAGAGACCTGCACAGATCTTCAGAGCAATGCACATTCAGGATATGTGCTGGTATTTTTTGATATGTCTAATCTTGAAAGCAACTTTCAGATACTACTAACTCTGCCTCCATTTCACAGATGAAAATGCAAAGGTACATAGAGCTCATCTTGGTAATAAGTCCCAGAGTTATTAGGTTTTGAACTCAGGTCTTTCTGTATTCAAAGCTCTGCTCCTTCAACGTCACTGTCAAATATGTGCTATTAGTTGATTGAATGACTCATTTGTACTTTCGTACCTGATTTTAAGCAGCATTTCATATGAACTGCATCCTGACATTGCAAGATCAAACACTGGAATGAATCCCAGGGGTGGTGATCCTAAATCTTTCTTTTTATAATGGAAGCATAATTGAGGCCTAAAGAGTCAGTCAAGGACATATACCAAAGTAATAACAAAGTTGAAACTACGACTTTACCTTTAAGATTAACGTTAGGCATGCCATTGCAATGCCATAAAATTTTGAATTTTCTATTCTTAAAGTAAATTACGAAATCCTCAAAAATAAATGTTCAAGATGCATGTCATCATCTGTTGTTCTTATTTATGCTACTACATCATCCTCACAGGCTTTTTCAAGGGTCATTTCAAAGCTGACATCAGTATAGGTCACATAACAAGAAAAAATATGTGGGAACTTGATTTAAAAACATACAGAATGCATTTCACACTGAGCTCTAAATGTAGGCACTGAGCCCAATTTCTGGAATAAATTAAAGAGTAGGCAGAAAACAGACAGCAGGAACAGTTATTTTAGCAAGAAAAGTAGGATAAATTTACCAAGCCAATCATGGGATGATGTATGCAGATAAAAGATGCAGAGAGAAAATGTGCAACATGAATACATGAACACATTTGAATGCACGAAAGCAAAACCCAGAAAGCACAATTGTCCTACATGTGAATCAACACTCAAATTATGCTGCAGCTGCAAAATTTAAACTCAAGGAAGAGGCATTTGCAAAGAAATTTATTAAAAAGATGTGATTTCCTGGTTTCACACAGCCAGTGGTTTTTTTACAAGTAAAATGTACAATTTTCCTTGATATAAATGACATTTGCCCTCTGTTTTACTCAGTCAGATAGCAAAAAAGTATTTTGTGAAAGTCTCTGCTTATTAAGGAGAACAATATGATTGATGCCAGACCCTTGGGTTCTGAATATATGGAGTTAATCCCACCTACTTAAGTATCTTATATACTGAGGATGGTCTTCTACAGTAAGGTTTTCATGTGAGGAACATTAGTCTATCCCTAATGGCATATTCCAGAGCAATTCCTTTGCCAGGAATTAGGTTTCTGGCTGAAACTACTCTTGGCTCTCCAACCTACCCATCTGTCCTTTCCATCCATCCTTCTATCCATCCATCCACCAAATATTTAGGTCTACAAAGTCTGTAACCTAGTAGGGGAAATTAAAATGTATCACAAAGCTTATTCTTGGGAATTTTGTGATAGTAAAAGGATATTGGACTAGAAGACTCAGACTGTGTTCTTAAACAAGTACCACTTCCCACAATGGTGATGTTGCCAAGTGAGCCATTTTACTACAATCAGTCTTTGACTTAAACTACAGTGTATTGAATTGCAATGTCTTGAATTGCAGTGCAACTGAATTGCAGTGCCAGCCTGGATTGTTTGTTTTACAGAGTGGTTCACAAAGCGAGGTCTCTGGACGGACAGCATCACCTGGGAAGCTGTTAGAAATGCATATTCTTGTGCCTCATCTCAGACCAATCTATGTTTGAGAGCCCAAATGCATCACGATCACTCAGAAGACTTGATAAATTACAGAATTTGCATTATTAGACAATGGTCTAGACCACTGGTGAAAGAAGCCAAGGAATAAGAAGTCAGTATGAAAACTCAGAACGGCGGGTTTTATGGGTTTGGTTAAAAAGTTTGGGAAATGATGGATTGGTAAATCAGACTATTTTCTGAGCAAAGCACAAACATGATCAGAGTTTTTATTGAGAAGACTTTAGAGCCCAAGGAGACCAAAGAGAGGTGATTGCATTGTTCAGGAGGGAAGACAAAGTAACTTAATCTTTGATAATTTATAAATTTGTCAGCTCAAATATTAACTGGCACCATTCACTCAGCTTGTCTTCTTGGGCTCAGGATGCAGTTCTTTCTAAGAGATCTCTCTCCCTTGCTACGGGGTTCTCGTTATCCCATAGACTGATTCTGTCTACCCTTTGGTATTTCTGCCTTGCCATCTGCCACTACTTCTCTAGTTCCCCTGCCCTAAGAATCTCTGCTGCTCGTTCTCCTCTTCTCCCATAGTTCATCTCCTTCATTAGGAATTTGCCTGCTAATACACATCAATTTAAATGTGTGCTGCTGTTTATTTACATAACTCCTTAGAGATTTCACCAACTACACTGCTTTTCTGAACATAGAATCGACTGGATCACAACACAACTGAAGCCTTCACCTGACATTACTTAAATCTGTCAAAAACTCTGATTCACTTTAATGTGTTAAATATATTTTGCCAGCTGACTATCTTTGTAACATTCTGCTCAGACATGCATAATTTAAGTCACACTTTTTGCACAAATGATAACAATGCTAACTAGGTTGTTTCCAAACAGGGAAGGCATTAACTGTATTTTTGTGTATCCAGACACCTTCTTGTACATAACACTATCTACAGTGAATAGTAAGTGCAGATATAAGAAAATGCTATTATCTTGAACTATTCCAACATTTGGGTCGTACTTCAAATCTTATTATGTAAGGTCTCCAACGTACCTCTCACTCTGAACACAGAAAATTTATTGATGAAGAAAGAAGTTAGTTTTGAAAGAGTTCACTCTGGTTCTATGACACTTGGATATAACTTTTCAATGTCTTTAAAACACAAATTATTTTCTTCCTGGATATAGTTCATTTAGAAGGAATATGTGACTTATTTTATGATTCAAATAAAGTCAAAGGAAGCATACTAGATGCCTCTAGTTCCCCACATCACGCCCTTTGGTCCATCTCTGATTTCAGCCCCAGCTCTACAGACAGATGATTTTGTGCCAACCCGGGCTCTTCTCACCTTTATAATGCCTACCTCAAGGGACCAGAGTGGCTTCCAGCATAGCCCAGCATTGAAGGGAAAAATCAGTGCCCCTGGGAGCAATCCACAACCAATGGGGGAAGGCAGTGGATAAAACTCTTGCCACACGTGCTCCAGGCAGAAATTCTGTGAGGTCTCATGCATGCCCATTGGTCCCAGAAAATCATGCTCCTGCAGTCCACGTGTCTCTTCCCCCCTATTTTGGCCTTTGCTTCTTCCCCAGTTGATGCTCCCTGATCTCTAACTGCCACCCTTGGGGTGAACTCCCCATTTAATCACCATGCCCAAATCATTGTCTCAAGCAGGCAAGCCCCAAGAGAAGACGGCTTATTAATACATTCAGCAGTATTAACCCCCTTCTGATCAGATGCCGTATATGCGGTATTTCAGATTTGTGCATCATTAAGACCTTTCCTTTTTACCTTCTCAAGACTCCAAAATGAAAGGAAGAGAGTGGAGATCATAGCCTTACCTCAAGTGTTTCTGTTGCCTCCCTTAGAGCATGTAGATCACATTGAACACATTGTACTGATAAGTCCAAACCTGGACAACAGGCTAAGAAAACTTAAAGGTTGATACTATGCCATCTAACTTCACCATCCCCTGCTTGGCCTAAAGTACAGTATTGACCTACTGTCAGGAAAATGACATTGGCCTCATCTGTGTGCCCTTCTGGATTAACAACAGGAATGAATACTAAACACATAAAATGCACCTCGTCCAGATTCTGTACAATCAACCAGGGACTTAAAAATCATAGACTAAACTCTTAATACGTCTGGAATTACAGGCGTATAATATTTATGTTCAAATATACCATATTAGCAAAATAAAGGATATTGTTTTGTGTAAAAAAGCTGGAAAAGAAGCTGTGGACTTGTGTTATGTAAGGAAAAAGAACACATTTTTACCTTTGATTATCAGTTTTCCATTTTCTTGCTTCTAAGGCAGGAAGAGATCCAAACTTTGCAGTTTTTTTAACTTGATGTCACTCTTGGTATGTAATGCTCAGCTGTTCTGAAACATAACAAAACACAATAATTAGATACAATAACTAGACTGAAACAAAAAGATTCTGAAGATCTCTTAAAAACTACTCTGACAAGCATTAAATTCAATGATGTGAGAAGAGAGTTCCATAGAAAATTTACAAGCCCATGCTTTTGCATGATGTTCTACTTTGTATTTTTATGCTTTCCAGATATCCACCACAAAAATTTTTTAAAATAATATCACCACAATAAATAGGTTTGAGAGTCTATAATCTACTTTTCTAGTAACATTTTTATCTTCTTTAAAAAGCAACAAAATACATGAATTGAGCTTTTGATTTTGTAAGATACACTATACACACAAAACTATTTTTTCCTGTGCATTATTTGTTTTATTATCATTGGAAACAAAGAGCTAAAAAGTATCATTCTTCGCAGGGTGGGTCTCCTGACATCACAGGAAGACACAAATCATGGCATAATCTTCCCAGGCACACGGCTACAGGCTTGCCGATGCTCAAACCAAACCATCACCCCTAATTAGTGATGCATTCTGAAGAAAGGGACAAAATGGAATTATAACTAGGCCTAGAGTTATGGGAGAGGTAACTTCTCCAATCATATCACATGCTCTAGGCTGAGCTGTGATTGTTCTTTTTTGAAAGTTCACATAGAAAAGGACTTGTATCACACACAAAAATGATCTGGTGTTGGAAAGTGTAGGTGTCAACAGAATTCTGCTTAAGCAATATAATTTGGTGGCCCTAGGTAGCATATGAAAAGAGTCTCTGTAGGGAATGAGAAAAATAACAAATCTAAATATTAACCACAGGTAAGGTGACATTCAGAATTAAGAACACTGGTGTGAATAATTTTTTTTACGTTCTAATTATAGGAATTACAGTGCCTGAATGAATATGGAATTCATTTCACAGAAGAGGAATCAGAGGCCAGAAAAGGTGATGTATTTTGCCCAATTTTATTCAGCTAATAGTCACAAAGGCAGAATGACATTCCAGAATCATTGCCTTCAACTTCAACCCCTTTAGACACTTATAACACTACTTGTTTCCAAAAAGAACCGTGGCATTCAGAAAGATCAGGGGTAACATAAATCTTTGCAGAACTTGTCTGAGCACTGTTTTGAAACTGGCAAAGTGGAGAGGTGAAGAGTAAGATGGTATGGGTGGGAAAATGCAAGACCTACAATAGCACAACAATATTGTGTATTTTCCTAGCACATAATACACGTTGGGAATATATTTATCTATGTATTTCATTTATCCATATTATAAAAGACAAAAATGATATTGTTAGTAGCTTTCAGGTATAATTGTGAGTCCGGGTTTATACAGGATTATTCTACTCAGTATTTTTAAGATTCCAGTAACCAAATGAACTCTGAAATTTTTTCCCTACCTGTATGAGAAGTAGATTTCTCAAAGAGATAACAAAATATGTTAATATTTTAAAACAGAGAACTGACCATTATTCATTTGTGTTATTTATTTGGCATCTGTTTTGTACTAGGTATTCTTAACTTTCTACAGAAATGCAACGTAAAGATTATGCAATTTCTTAAAAACATACCCAGATAAACAATAAGAAATCAATTTTATTGCAATTGGAATATTTTCTAAGTTAGATAATATTAATGTCAACAAATATTGCAAACACTGGGGGAAGTGTCTCAAATGCCATCTAGTCAAATGCCATAGTGGTTCCCAACTATGGTTGATCATCAAAATCATTTGGAAAGCTGCAGAAAAATACCAATTACAGAAGGTCATGCAAGACCTATTAAATCAGAATATTCATGAGTAGAGTCAGGGTATTCTGCATTCTGAACTGGGACTCCAGCTCATTCTCATGGTCATGCAGGTTTTAGAAACCAACTGATTCTTTCTTGCCTAGTCTCCTTATTATACAGACAAGAAAACTGAGGCCAGGGAATGACTTGCCCCAGACACTTAGTCTTTGGTAACAGAGGTGAAGTTAGAATGCAGAATTCTGGATTCTCTGACATCTCCTTTTCTTATTCTTTTTCTTTTCTGGTTTTCCTTTACTCCAAGGGTTCTTCTTTTGTTTTTCTATTTGTTCTTTCCTATCACCGAGTAACCAATATGGAGCCCCTACATCTAAGAACAAGAGCAAAAGTAAAACCAAACAGAGAAACAAATCAACAAAAAACCGAAATAGGAATTTGAACTTAAGCTGCTGTATTCAGTAGTGTGCGTTCCACTGTTCCACTGAATGGTTCATCTATTTATTTTTTTAATGCCTATTTAGTTTTGAGTGAGAGAGCGTGAGCAGAGGAGGATCAGAGAATGAGGGAGATAGGGAATCCAAAGTGGTCTCTGTGCTGACAGCAGTAGGCCCTATAAGGAGGTTGAACTCATGAACCTGAGATCATGACCTGAGTTGAAGATGGACGCTCAACAGACTGAGCCACCCAGGTGCTCCTACAGTCATCAACTTTTAAAGTTTATTTGAGATGCCTACATGGCTCAGTCACTTAAGCTTCTAACTCTTCATTTCAGCTCTGGTCATGATCTCACAGTTTGTGGGATTGGGTCTCACCTCGGGCTCTGCGCTGACAGCATGGAGCCTGCTTGGGTTCACTCCCTCCCTCCTTCTCTTCCTGCTTCTCTTCTCCTCTCTCCCTCCCTCTCTCTCTCAGAATACATAAACAAACTTAAAAAAAAACATTTATTTATTGAGAGACAGAGAGTGAAAGAATTTGTGAGGGAGAAACCGAGAGAGAGGGAGAGAACTCAAAATCATGAACCATGAGATCACGACCTGAGCCAAAATCGAGAGTCAGATGCTTAACTGACTGAACCACCCAGGTGCCCCACAGTCATTTCCCTTTAGCGTGTCTGCTCAGTCCTTTTCTCTGCATTCCCCACCTCTGAAAGGTGTCCTTTGTCAGTTGTTTGTCCATGTATCCTGATCTCCCAGCCATTGCTGCTTGGACCAGGAGAGAGATCTTACCTAGACTGGGCTTCTCATTTGGGACTAGGAGATTACAGTCTTATTTAGGTGAAGGAGTTTTGGCTGCAGTGTGGTTACCATGTCCCTTATGGGCAGAGGGAGCCAATACTGGTAATCTGCGGAAAAGACGAGTGAAAAAGACACTCATGGAAGGGGGAGTGAGAGCTCTCCCAACTCACCTGCTTCCTGCTCACAGGTCTTTATTTTTTCCTGTGGCTTCCATGAGCTCAGAGAGCCTTGTGACCCATTCCATATTAAATATTTAAAATTATTTAGTTCTAATTTTTTGACTTCTACTAGGTCAAGTTGGTTTGATTCCTTGACTCTGTAGCCAGAGTCCTGATTAATACACTTTCTATCACTCATGTCATATAAGTTGCTTTATAAGCCAGTCACTTTCATTACAGCATTTTAAGAGGTTCATTAAAAACATATTGGCTGAGAGTGTGGAGAAAGGGGGATGGAGGCCATAAATCCATCACATTTTGTGGAAAGCTGATATTGTCATAAAGTCCATGTTTTACAGTGTGATAAAGGGGAAAGGTCCAGATCAGAGAGCTGTCTCTTCATCTCAGCCCTGCCTCGTAGAAGACTTCTCAGTTGTTAAAGTCACCCAGGCTTTTTAAAGTTCAATTTCCTCATTGTCAAATGAAGGCAAGGAAACCTACCTTAGTCAGGTTAGTATGAGGAATAAATGAGACCATTTGTGTATTCATTCATTTACTCATTACTCATTCACTTCCCAAAGATTTATTGAGCATTTACCATATGCTAAACATTATGCAAGGTGCTTGGAATAATGATCATTTCATTTTAAAGAAAGTGAGACGATAGAAAACAAACAATAATCACCATGGTGAAGGGATAGAGTATTTTATAAGGTGGATCATGTGGCTAATGTAAGAAAAATAGACTAAATTAAGGGAGATCAGGAGTACAAGGGTTGGAGGTTATTGAGAGCTGAGGGGACCTCATTAGGAAAGTAAGATGTGACCAAACACTTGAATGCTATAAGGTAGTGAGTCATGTGCAAGAGAGAGAGAGGTGTTCCAAGTACAAGGAACCACCAAGGTTAATGCCAGAAGGTGAGGGTATGTTCAGCTGTTCTTGGAATTGTTATGAGATCAGTGGGGATGGAGTGAAAGGAGAAAGTGGAGATTAGTGGAAGAATGCAGAGTTAAGTGTGGAGTGCTACGGAGAGGCAGAAGGAGGGATGGATCAAGGGTGGTTCAAGGCTTTTTGGCTTTCACGCTGCACAAGAAATGGGGGTCCCTGCAGGAGTTTGTGCTTAGAATTGACATCGATTATATTTCAACAGACTCATCCTGGCTGCTGGTTGGGAATAGACCACAGTGAGGGGTCAAGATAAAGGCAGAAGGAAAGCTTGTAGAGAGGCACCATGTTGGCTCAAACTCAGGGAGACCTGGTGAGGAGTGGGCAGTGGGCAGTCATGCTGGGTGAGCAACAGGATCTCCTGGTGTATGACATGAAGAGGGTAAGACAAGACGGAGCCAATGATGGCCCCAAGGTTTCTAGCCTAAGTGACCAGAAGAGTACACTCACCATTACTTGAGAGGCAAAAGGCTGTGGCTACAGAAGATTTTCAGAAAAGAAAACATTCCTGTGGCCATATTGATACTGAGAGGTCAGTGCCCAGTGGGCTGGCCATGTCGGTAGTTGGATATGCAACATTGGAATGTGGGAGAGAAGCGTGGCTGGAGTTTGCATTAAAACCTTACAGAAGACTTTCTGGCCTACCATTGGTGACTGCTGATATTCTTATTGTTATCTACCATGGCGATTTTGAAGGGATCAAACAAATATATGTACAGAGCAGTATCTGGTACATACTAGCAACTCTACATCTTGTCATTCCCTTCTGTCTTCCACCTTTATTTCCAAACATTTCATTCTCTATTGACTAGAAGATTGAGTCTATTGTTTTCTGTGGAAAAAAAAACAATTTTCCCTAAGACATAACAAAAAAGTCCTATTTTATAATTTGGCAGCCCTTTTTAAAATACAGCAAAAATAAACTTCTGATAAAATATTAATAATAGTACTCAATAAGTCATGAGGTAGAACTTTCAGGTAGTGAGATAAATTTTGATTTGGGGAATGAACTGAAAGATCTAAGGGAAAAATGAACAAAGGACTGAAGTAACCCGTGGATCCAAAAGTCCCTCAATATCTCTCAAATCTCCCTGGATTTTTGGTGATGGTTAGCAGTCTTTCAGGATCAAGAAGACGCAGAAATGTAGGGAAGGTTATTATTCCATCTGTGTACATCGAGGAAGCACATTTGCTTGAAGGTACATCTGGGGACCACTAGACATTCTGGAAAGAATTCTCTCAAGTATAAAAGTATATCTTTGAAATGGGTTTCTTAATTTGTAAACTTGTCTTCAATTCAATAAATTTTAACTGAGAAACTGTCCAAGTCTGAACCCTCGTTTTTGGGTGAGGCTCATGAGGACTAGGGAGGTGACGCGGCCTGTCTGTGGCCCCAGCTAGCCAACAGCAAGGCCAGCACCAGCCTCTAGGCCCCGAATTCTCAGCATAGCTGTCTTTCCACTTAGCTTCTCAGTTTGTTTTTTTCCCCACTCAGTTACCTCTAATAAGTAGCACCATTTCTGTGAAGTCTCACATCTTATCTTAAAATTTTACTGAAAGCTTATAATCCATAAAATAGTATGCCTGTTTGAAGACAAAGTGAAACTATCTATCTGCCCCCTGGGCCCCTCTCTCTTGCAGAAGATGAAGTAAGAATCGATTTCACAACAAGGTCTGCATTTATTCTGACCTCCTCTATGTCTGAGACAGTGTTCCATTGCATAAAAAGTAGGAGGACTATCTACTCTCCCCTTCTCTTGCAGATCACATTGCTAGTTGATTCATCATTTGAGTGTTAAAAACTTCAAGGAAGGGCTGAATGCATGAGTGTGCAACTTGGGCAACTGCCCAACAGCCCATGTTCAGAATAGCCTCACAATTTAATTCTTTAAAAATGTGAACCAGTGTTTTTGTGGGTGAAGTACAAGTGGAACATGTGAGTAAGGAGGCATATCTGCACAACATTCATGCCCCCAGCCATCTCTTGCTGCCTCATTTGCATATAATGTGCATGATGGTGAATTCTGGTGGGCCCATAATTCCTGGAAATTCAGCAAGATTCGGTATGAGTGAGGTTAAGTATGCTCTGTCCATGACTAAGTGGGGAAACCAAGTCTCAAGAAGTAATGCTTTCCATTGGAACCAGAATTTGCTTTGATCTTCACATGAAGGCAATGATGTTCTAAGAAACATGGATAACAACTGATGGGGCTCAGGGCAGGTCGCCCACAAATATGTCACTTTGGCATATTGATTATTTTGAATTAAAGTTACTTGGGAAACCGCCAGTACAGTAAGGACACTCTGACCCTCCTCTGTCCCCTGAAAGCAGGAAATAAATGTCCCATGTGAATGACACATGAGGTAAAGAGACATCCTCACCAGCAGAGGCAGGGAATTCAGGGACGAGAAGGCTGTATCCACAAACCCTGTCATTTCTTCACTAATTTACTACCTGAAGCCTAAACTCTTCGTCAATTATTCACAAACTTATTGTTTCTTTGTCTAAGAGGTACAAAACCTGCCTGATTTTGCCACTTCTTTGAGTCTCACATTTTTACAGGCTCCTATATGCATGAAATTAAATTTGTTTTTCTCCTGCTAATCTGTCTTATTGATTTACTTATTAGACCAGCCAAAGAACCTAGAATGGGCAGAGGAAAAAATTTTCCTCCTCAAAACAAGAAATCCTATCGTATCTTTTATTTATTTATTTATTTATTTATTTAGCATTTTCTCCCTTGAAGTAGCAGGCTGCTTATGCTGAAAATAAAGATATAAAAAGAGAAAGAAAGGCAAAGCCATAGTTTTTTTTTTTTTTTTGCTACAGTCCTTCCTTCCTTAACAGTGAGCCAAAGGGAGTGAGTGTTGGTACATTGCACATATTATCATGAAGTGAATAAAAATAGTAGAGGAGGTCTGTATAGCGTTTCCACTGTTCTGGTAAGAATAACATACATATGCATGATCCATGACCTGTGAATTCTGGTGATTCTGCACATAAGTGAAATAGTCCCATATTTGTATTACATACTGTAAAAATGAATGGTAAAATCATGCTGATAATTTAAACTTTGATTTTTTTCTTTATTCGGAGCTACATTAAATAGTAAATAAAAAGCACTATGATCAGTTGAGAGAAAGAGATAGCAGATAAAAGGAAACAGTTTTATAAATGAGTACATTTAACAACTCTTTTATCCTGTTTTCTGAACAGGAGGCCTGCATTTTCATTTTGCTCTGGGCCATGCTAATTCTGTAGCCATTAATGTTCATCCTATTGTAAACTAGCCCAGACTTTATCAACCGCTTCAAGCATTATTAATTTACAGTTTAAGTAGCATATATTGGGTTTTTGGCTATGGAAAATCTGCTTCTGAAAATCCTACTATAATTATAAACTAAATTAATCCTATCTCTGTTCTCATCAAATCTCCTAATGTCTTTCCCTTCCCTCCCAAACGATTTCTTGGACGTCTGACCAAAGCTCCTAATTTGAGCCAATCCACCTCAGAAGTCCCTCGTCTTTGATTTAATTCAATTTCTAATTTAATTTAATTTTAATCTTCCATTTGAAACTCCACTGCTTTCAAGGTCAAATCCTCAGTTGGTGAAGAGAGAAAATCAATGATAAAAGTAATTTACTTTAAAGTGTGAGTAATAGAGCCTTCTGACATGTTTGAGGGATATTTAGATTTTACAGAAGCACTTAGTTAAGTCTAAATGACCCTAATGTGTAAGAAACAATGCTTCTAAAGGACGAAACCTTCTATTCCTCTGCCAAGAGGGCCCTTCAACCCAATGCTCTTTAAAGAAAGGGTTGTATTCTATTTCTCAACAACTGCACCTGCTTCTTTTAAATGAGGTAACTTATGCTCATATGTAAAAGATTTTACCAGTCAATTGAAAAAGACCTCAGTATCATGAAATATGTAGGCTATTTCATGTCTCTTTAAAACTCGCCAAAAAGAGGGGTATCTGAGTGGCTCTGTTAGGTGTTGACTCTCGGTTTCGGCTCAGGTCATGACTCACAGCTTGTGGGTTCGAGCCCTACAACAGGCTCTGCACTGGCAACTTGGAGCCTGTTTGGGATTCTCTTTCTCTCTGCTGCTCCTCATCTGCACGTGTGCGCTCGCTCTCTCTCTCTCTCTCTCTCTCTCTCTCTCTAAATAAATAGACTTTAAAACTCACTTTGGGTCAGGTCATGATCTCACAGTTCGTGGGTTTGAGCCTCATGTTGGGCTCTGCTGACAGCTCAGAGCCTGGAGCCTGCTTTAGATTCTGTGCCTCCCTCTCTCTCTGCCCCTCCTCTCTCTCCCTCTCTCTCTCTCTCTCTCTCTCTCTCAAAAATAAACATTAAAAAAATGCTTTAAAACTCACCAAAAAAATGTACTTTAAAATGTGTAGTAGTGAGAGACAGTCTCACTTTCATTTTCTTTATGAATTTGACCTCTGTTCTTCCAGTTCCATCCTATGTCAGTCTGTCTGTGGGTCTGTGGGGGCTTTGTAGCTTCAGGAGCTTCACTAAAAGAATAACTTTTAAGGCATTGTCCCCTCCCCCACTCACTTCCCACAGACAAGACGATTTGGGTCTCACTGGTGAAGAGAAAGTGGGAAGTGACTCACTGGGACATCACAGTTGTTGGTCTGGTACAAAAAGACTGGTGGTTTATTTACAACGTTGAGAGCACAAGTTAGAAACACCTTTCCAATCTGTGGAGGAGGCAAAAAGGCCATTTTCCATCGGGCATATCATTTTTGGTTAAAAGGGTCATTACTTGAGAATAAACTGGAGATTGCAATATTTACTGTCAGTGAGTTAAGTGGGGGCTTTCAACATCTTGCATCTCTATAGCCTTTCTTCCCTACAATCTCAAAGCCTTAATATGTTTATAAGCAGTTTTCTTTTAAAAAAAAAGTACAGTAGACCATCTTACTCCGTTGGGCTTTAGGGAATCCACATTGCTTTCTCTTCACCCATTGGGCTGAGAGCTTCCACATTTTTTATAATTCTACCCCCAGGTCCCTTGATGGACTTGATGAAACAGTAAGAGAAGCCACATTTATTGAGGGCTTACTATATGCCATCGTTGTTCTAATTGTGGTTATTACATGGAGTTTAAACACAATAATTCAATGGGGTAGGTGATATTATCATCACCCTTTTACAGAGGAGAATGAGATGAAGAGAGAAGAGATGGGCCAAATTAGGGGGCGCCACAGCCCAGACCCACAAGTCTGCTTGGGACCCACACTCCCCCAGGAATCCACCTCTCAGTGTTTGCTTCAAGCCAACTACACAGATTTATTTTTCATTAATTCATTCTCACTCATCGATCTAATTCACTTATATCAGCCAGATATATGATATAAGGCTTCCAAAACTGGCCATGTTCTAGGAACTTGAAAGGAATTGCTTCATTTAGCTATTATCATTATCTCCTTTTACACATGCTGTAATTGAGACATAGATTAAATGACTTGGCCAAAATCTCAGAAAATTTTACAGCCAGGGTTTAAAATCTAGTTCTTTCTATCATTATGTTCTGTTTCACTCTTCTGCATCAGATTTCATTTTGCTCATTCCTAAAAGTAAATTTTACGCCAAAGTATAGGAAAAGCATTATTATTATTATTATTATTATTATTATCACCATCAAGTTGGTGATGAGTTCAATTGGTAGAGCCAAATTTAGTAGCCAGAGACCAAAGTCTTAATTCCAAGCCCAGATATGCCAGTTGGCAACAATAGTTTTACTGCCACAAACTGCAACTTTGTTTCCAGCTAGTCACTTCCCAGATGCACGTGACTAATCATGAATGGATGAATTATGCAAGTTCAAATATGGATTGAACTTTATCATTCATCAACCCTAATTGTTTCATTTCACAGATATGAAAAGCACAGACGGTTGAAGGAGAATGCCTGAGACCGCACAGCAAGTTAGTCACAGAGCGGGGACAGTATGTAGATGTCCTGACACTGACCCTAGGTCTTCATCCCATCATCTAGGTTGCTAGGGACAGGATAATAAACAAAAAATATAAATTCCCACCCTCATGGAGCTTTACAACCTGTCACTGTGATGGTAAAATGTCCTGAGGTTTCAAAGGATAAAATGTTACATTTTAAGTTAATTTTTATAATTTAAGTTATTTTGAATTTAATCACCAGTAAAAAGGTGACTATTTAAGCAGCATTGGCTTGAAATGTGGGTGATCCAAAGCTATAATGTCTCAGGGACAGAGAGCTTATTATTCCGTAGACCACCTTGTACAAATAATAAAAACTCAGTCATTCACTGAAACAGGGGTGGCATGGGTTTTGTGGTGTCAATGGAAAGATGGAGAAGGTAAGTCAGGTCCATGCTCTCCAACAGCTTAAGCTTGAGATGAAGGAGTCATTGTAGATGAGGGCAAAGTATTTCCCCTCAATTTAAACTTCTTTAAGTAAATTCCACAACATTTTAAAAACTATCTTTCACTCTATGACAGTTAAAAATAATTTTCTCTATTGGTGCTGAGAATTAAAACTATAATTAAGTGAGTAATCTGAAATCCCCAAACCCCAGTAACATTTTCTGAAATTGATCTATTTCAGGTCTTTTTAAAAATGACACGTACCATACCCTGTGTGTACTTGTTCAGTGTCAGAGAAATAACAATAATAAGATGTAAATTCGCCTCTAAATCAATATACGATCTCATCCCCTTGCCAATAATTATTATAATGAAGTAACAAAACTGAGCCTCTTGGTCACAAAGGCTGGCTGCATTCGCTATTAGTATGAATAGAAACAGCCACCCTAAAGCTATTTTATAATGGGAAACAGAGAGCAGTGTGGTTTAAAGTATCAACCTAAGCCTATTCTTTAATTATCATATTTTGCAATGTCAATATACAGTATTATCTGCAGTAACCAGGGTTTTTAAAAATACAATTATGTTTTAACATGATAAACTATGCTTTTGTGTCTCCCAAGATCGTAAAGGCTTGCTTCTGATTCTCCTACTTAGTAAGTCCGTCAAGTAGATGTGGCTGCTGTCATGTCTCCTGAAGACTGTGCCACAGAGGGACAAGCTAAACTAAAACATATTGACTAAAACCCAGCAAAAGGAAGACATGAGCATCCACGGTATAACATATCTTTACACATTTATAACCAGCTTTACTCATATACTGGCCTAAGTGCTAAATTGCTAAAGATGCATGTGCTAATACTCATAAACATCACTTTTGAGAAGTAAATACACATAAATTCACATTCAGAAAATAGTCTAAGTGGTAAGTGCTGGGAGAGAAATCTAAAGGGTTAGCAACTACTTGAACTACCTTTTATTATTCATACATACATCCCTCGTGGAGCCTCTAGAGGAGGATTCCAAACTGGCCATGTCCAGTTTCCAGTGCAGAAAATGTGTTTCATGTGGCCAACTTACGTAACCTACGTGAATGTCTGCCATAAACTGTACCTTTCCCAAATAATGCCATTGGTGGTAGCCTAATTTCTTCGGTTTCTTCTTTGGTTACTTTAGTAGAAATAAACTATGCACATACTCTCCATAGGTAATGCCATCACAATAATAGGTCTGCTAAAGTAGAGTGCAATAGTTTTCATGATAATTAGGTGAGACAGTCTATTCCAGAAAATCAATGATCGGGAAGACAGGGACCCTCTTTTTCTTTCCTTGACCTCCATCATGGATGGGAATTAGATAGGGCCATCTCTTGAAACTGCTATGAAAGAGACTCATTTTGTCTTCAGCACCTTGTGTGTGTGTGTGTGTGTGTGTGTGTGTGTGTGTGTGTGTGTGTTTCTGTACATCTCTTTCCCATGTTTATACCTTCTTTTTCAGATATCATTATTTGAGTTTCCTCCATTAAAACTCTAACACTTGGCAATAAGTGGCCCAGCCCAGAAAGCCTCCTTGTCTGTGCAGACCTCAGACCTCTTCCTCACTGAGAGACCTCCAATGACCTGGCCATCAAAACCCATTCAGGGGTGCTTGAATGGCTCAATTGGTTAAGCATCAGACTTTGGCTCAGGTCTTATCTCACTGTGAGTTCAAGCCCTGCATCGGGCTCTGTGCTGGCAGCTCAGAGCCTGAAGCCTACTTCAGATTCTGTGTCTCCCTCTCTCTCTGACCCTCCCATGCTCACACTTTGTGTCTCTCTCAAAAATGAATAAACATTAAACGCGCGCACACACACACACACACACACACACACACACACCACCCATTCAACTCCCTCAGGCAGTGCCAGCAGGGGGCAGTGAACAAGCCCAGCAGCATTAGATAAACCTTGCTGACCAAAATAACAAAAGGCACTGCAAAATATATTGCCATTGGAATCATAGTCCACAAAAGTAGCCATTCTTAACTAAAACCATGACAGCCTACAACAATAATAAAAACATAAAATTCAATAGGGCCTTGGGTCTCCTAACTTAACAGAAAAAATGTTAAGAATGCAATAAAAGATCCCTTGCCACACCAAAAATTAAGAAAAATCTCAACTTAAATGATAAATACAATCAACTGATAGTAACATTGAGATGAGTCGGACGGTTGGCCTATCTGACAAGGATCGCTCACAGCCATCATCTACTTGTTCCAACAGTCAACTATAAAAACTTTTGAAACATTCAAAAAATAGAAGCTTTCAACAAAGATACAAAAGCTATAAAAAGAACCAAATGGAAAGTATAGATGTGAAAAATACACAGATATAAAAATAATAATAATAAACAATTTGGTGGATGAGCTCAAAAGAAGAGTAAAGAGAGCACATGACGGGTCTATTGAATCCATCCAATCTGAACACCAGGAAAAAAATGGGATATTTTAAAAATGAACAGAAACTTCAGATGTCTGTAGGACAATCACAAAAGATCCCACCTTCATATCATTGGAGTCCCCAAAAGAGCAAAAGGGGCTGAATACTTCACACATTTAGCAAAATGGACACGTGCACATATTCATGGAGCTGAGAAAACTCTGGTAAAGGCCACAGACATAGGGATGCCAGGGTGGCTCAGTCGGTTAAGCAACTAACTCTTGATTTCTTTTTGGCTCAGATCATGATCTCACAGTTCATGGGATCGAGCCCTGTGTCAGTCTCTGAGCTGACAGCTTGGAGCCTGCTTGGAATTCTCTCTCTGCCCCTCCCCGGCTTGTGTGCACACACTCACCCTCTCTTTCAAAATAAATAAATAAATTTTAAAAGCCCATAAAAATACACACCAGTCCACATTCTAATGAAACTTCTGAAAATGAAAGACAAACAAAATACCTGAAGGCAACCAGATAGAAATAAGCATTTCTAATCACTTCAACATCAATGTGAATGACAGATTTCTCACTTGAAACCATGGAGTATAGAAAGAAGAGGCAAAGCATTTTTTTAGTGGTGAAGGAAAAGAAATGTCAATTGCAAATTCTATATTCAATATAGAATTCTTCAGGAATGAAGAGGAAATGAACACATATGTTTTTTATTCTATTTTTATTTTGTTTTATACACACACATAAAGTTATATCTAACACACTATATACTTTTTTTAATGAAGACATTTCTTGTACAAAGAAAAATTAAAAGAATTTGTCACTAGCAAATCTATCCTTAAAGGCTAGCTCAAGAGCCTCAAATAGAATGGAAATTAAAAAGTGGGACCTGGGTGACTCAGAGGGTTGAGTGTCCAACTCTGCATTTTGGCTCAGCCTCATGATCTCACAGTTTGTAAGTTCAAGCTTTGCATCAGGCTCTGTGCTGATAGTGTGGAACCTGCTTGGGATTCTCTCTCTCCCTCTCTTTTTTCCCCTCCTAACTCAAGCTTTCTCTCTCAAAATAAATAAACATTAAAAAATAAAATAAGAAGCTTTAAAAAAAGAAAGGAAGTTATTAAGAAAAAGAATCTTAGCACATAAGGAAAGGAAAAACAAGGAAAAGAACAGAAAGTCAGATATATACAATCCTTCTACTTATGAGTTTGATAAATTAATTTGAGGATTGAAAAAAACAGACAATAGTAGAGTAATCTGATACTTAAGAAAATGATATCTAAAAGTGTGGAGGGCAAAGGACCTAAATAGAAGTGAGGTTTCCATACTTAGAGAGATAAAATGCTGGTACCAGCAGACTGGTAAGTTACAGACATATGTTGTAACACCTAGTGCAACCACTACAAAAACTCTGCAAACTGGAATAATCCAAACCACTACAGAAAAGCTTTTCAAATCATATGTGTGATAAGGGATTAGTATCCAGAACAAAAAGAATGCCTGCAAATCAACAATGACAAACTCAAACAACCCAGTTGAAAAATGGGCAAAGGAATTTGAATACAGATTTCTCCAAAGAATATATACAAATGGCCCAAAAGCACATGAAAAGATGACCGGCATCACTAATCATCAGGGAAATACAAAACAAAACCACAATGAGATAGGATTTCGCACCCATTAGGTTGTCCATCATAAAACAGACAACATGGAAACTAATATGTGTGGGTGGTGATGCAGAGGAATTGGAACTATTGTGCTTTGTTGGCGGGGCTCAATAGCAAAAAAAAAAAATAGCAAAAAATACAATTAGAAATGGGGAGAGGAACTGAATAGACGTTTTTTCCAAAGACTACATACAGATGGTCAACAGGTACGTGAAAAGATGTTCAAATCACTAACCACGAGGGAAATGCAAATCAAAACCACAATGCAATATCTTCTTACAACTGTTAGAATGACTAATATCAGAAAAGATATCATCAAATATCATCAAAAATACAATGGATAACAAGTGTTGGTGAGAATTTGGAAAACAGGGAATGCTTCTGCATCAGTGGTAGGAATGTAAATTGGCACAGCCACTATGTAAAACAGTATAGAGGTTCCTCAAAAGATTAATCATACAACTTCTCTATGATCCAATAATCCTACTTGCTGTATATCCAAAGAAAATGAAAACAGGATCTCAAGGAGATATCTGCACTCCTGTGTTCACTGCAGCACCGCTCACAGTAAGCAAATATGAAAATAACCTAAGTGTTCATCAGTGGCTGAAGGAAGAAGGGAATATTATTTGGCTACAAGAAGAAAATCCTGCTATTTGTGACAACATGGATAGAACTTGAGGGCATTATGCCAAATGAATAAGTCAGAAAGAAAAAGACAAATACTGTTTGATATCACTTATATATGGAATCTACAAAAGCTAAACTTGTAAAAATGTATAGAGATTACCAGGCGCTGGAGGTGAGAGGGGTGGGGAGAGGTTGGTCCAAGAGTATCAACTTCCAGTTATAAGATGAATATATGCTGAAAATCTAATGTACAGCATTATTATTATAGTTAATAATACTGTATTTGTACAGTATAATAATACTGTACAAGAGTACATCTTAAATGTTCTCACCACAAACAAAGAAATGGTAATTATGTGACAATGGAGGTGTTAGCTAAGACTATGGTGGCCATTTTGCAATACATACGCATCAAATCAACATGTTGTATATCTTAAAGTTAAGCAGTGCTACATGTCAGTTTTATGTCAATCAAGCTAGAAATACAAAACATACAACAAATAAAATAAAGTAAAATAAAATGGTACAGCTACTATGGAAAATAACATGGTACTTACTCAAAAACTAGATACAAAATTATCATATGATCCAGCAAGTCCACTTCTGGAATATAACCAAAAGATTTGAAAGGAGGGGTTCAAACAGCACACCCATGTTCTCAGCAGCTTTATTCTCAATGGCCAAAAGGGGGAGACAACTCAAATGTCCATTGAAAGATGAATGAACAAAACATAGTATACATAAAATGGAGTATTATTCAACCTTGTTAAATCCTGATACATGCTATAACATGGATAAACCTGGAAGACATTATGCTAAGTGAATTAAGCCAGACAAAATGACAAATATTGTATGGTTCCACTTAAATGAAGTTCCTAGAATCTATATATTCATAGGAAACGAAAGCAAAATAATGGTTATTATTTCATTAGGGATATAAGCTAGGAATGTTTAATGGGTACTCAGTTTCAGTTTAGGATCATGAAAAAGTTCTAGAGAGGACAGTGAGGATAGCCACACAACAACGTGAATGTACTTAATGCCACTGAACTGTATACATTTAAAAATGGAATGTTTTATGTCATGTGTAGTATACCACAATAAAAAAAATGTCAAAAACAAATCAATCCATACTCCCCGAAACTGTTCAAGTAATCCACAGAAAGGCAAGAAAAGGGAAACAGAAAGTAAAGAATCAGAGGAAAACAAAACAAATATGTAGCCCTCTTACACATTAACATTTCAATACTTAACTTTACACAAAGATGGCCTAAATACATGAATTAAAAGATAGAGATTGGCAGCATGAAAGAGAACATGACTCCAAAATATGATGTTTGCAAAAAATTCACTTCCAATCTAGAAGAAAAAAAATACCATGCAAACTATAATAATTTTAAGAAAACAGGTGTGACTGTATTGATAACAGATGAAGTAGTCATGAAAACAAGAAAGGTAACTACAGAACAAAGAGGTACGTAACCCCGTGATCACAAGGATCAGCATGCTGGGAGGACCACAATCCACATCTTAAAGTTGTGAACAAATAGAGTCTCAAAATACATGAAACTAATAGTTTCAAGGAGAAGTAGAAAATCCACAATTACAGACTCCAACCTTCCTCTTAGAAACTAATAGAACTAGAGAGAAAATCAGCGAAGACATAGATCTGAATAGTCAACAAACTCTAACTGACATATGCAGAACACCACACCCGCTAACAGCAGAGTATACATTTTTCCCCCAAACACCCACTAAACCTTTACCAAGATAGATCAGTTCCTTGGCCACAAAACAAACCTCAACAAAAATAAAAGTATTGAAGTCATACATAATGTGTTCTCTGACCATATGGAATCTAACTAGAAATGAGTAACAGAAAGCTAGCAAGAAAAATTTCAAATATATGGATATTAAAATACAGACTTCTAAATAATCCATGGGCCAAAGAGCAACGAATATGAAGACTGAAAATACATGGGATGCAGTTAAAGCCATGATGAGAAAGAAATTTATAGCACTATAAATGAGGAAATATCTCAAATCAATAATCTAAGTTCCTACCAAAAGAAATAGGAAGGGGTGAACAAAATAAACCCAAAGCAGCAAGAGAGAGAGTCACAGATAGAGAAAGCCAGTTTTTATTTTGGGGGGGCGGGAATAATCAGCACAACTGATAAAGCTCTAAGAAGAGAGAAAATACATATCATAACTGCCGAAACCAAATAAGGGTTATCACTATAGATTTTTATCCCTGTCAAAAACATAATAAAGGAACATTACAAAACAAAATAAAAGCCCTTCATGCTCAAAAATTTGACAAATTAGGGGGGGATATGGATCAATTCCTTAAAAACTACAAATTTCCAAAACTCAACAAAGATGTTACAGATAATTTGAATAGCCTTTTAACTATCAAAGAACTTGAACTGACAACTTAAAACTACTGAAAAAAAAAAAGCTCTTTAAATTCAGAGGGTTTTACTGGGCAAGTCTATCCAACATTTAAAGAAGCATTATCACCATTTCCCACAATCTTTTCTAGAAAATAGAAGGAAAGGAAACAATTCTTATTTTATGGTACCAAAACCAGATAAAGCAGATACAAAATAACAAAGTCACAGACCAATAGCCCTCCTGAATTTAAATGCAAAAATGCTCAAGAAATACTGGTAAATTAAATCCAGCAGTGCATAAACAGAATTATATGCCTTGACCAATTGTGTAAGGTTGGGTCAACATTCTAAAATCAGTCAATGTGGGGCACCTGAGTGGCTTAGTTGGTTGAATGTCTGACTTCTGACTTCTGCTCGGGTCAAGGTCTTACAGTTTGTGGGTCTGAGCCCCGTGCTGGGCTCTGTGCTGACAGCTCGGGGCCTGGAGCCTGCTTCGGATTCTGTGTCTCCCTCTCTCTCTGCCCTTCCCTGATCACACTCTGTCTCTCTCAGTCTCTCAAGAATAAATAAACATTACAAAAAATTTGTTTTTATCTATAGTCTGCAGAAGGAATTGCTGAACTTGAATACATAGACATTTTTGGGCTGTGTGGTAAAGAACCGCTTGCTGGGGCGCCTGGGTGGCTCAGTTGGTTGGGTGTCTGACTTCGGCTCAGGTCATGATCTCACAGTCAGTGAGTTTGAGCCCCGCATCGGGCTCTGTGCCTACAGCTAGCTCAGAGCCTGGAGCCTGTTTCGGATTCTGTGTCTCCCTCTCTCTCTGCCCTTCCCTGATCACACTGTCTCTCTCTGCCTCTCAAAAATTAATAAATGTTAATTTTTTTAAAAAAATCAGTCCATGTAATCCAATGTATGAAAAGCCAATGAAGAAAATAATCACATGATCCAATCAAGGGATATAGAAAAAAGCTGACAAAATCCAACATACTTTTAGGATAATGACACTCAGAAAAAAGTAGAGGGAAATCATCTCAACTTGATAAAGAGCACCCAGAAAAAAACCTATAGCTAATATCACACTTCACAATTATACTTAAATACTGAGTACTTTCCCCTAAAACCAGAACATGGCAAGGATGTCTGTTCTCACCATGCTCTTCAACATAGTACTGGAAGTTTTAGCTACTGTATTAAGCCAGGAAAAAGAAACAAACAGCATGCAGACTGGAAAAGACAAGATAAAATTATCTCTACTTGGAGATGACATGATTAGGTATCACTAAAATAAGTGATGCAAGATCCCAAGGGATTTACAAAAATACTCCTAGAACTAATAAGTGATTTCAGCAATTCTGCAAGATAGATCAACATACAAAGACAAAGACATTTCTATCCACTAACAATGAACATGTGGAAACAAAAACACAATACCATGTAAACATGTTCCTAATAATGGATGTAATAAGTTCATCCTAAAGTCACTATGTTTGTGATTTGAATTTTAATTTCTTTCTTGAATAATAGTTTTTGTGGTGGTAAAATATACATAACATAAAATTATCATTTTAATGATTTTTAAGTGTCTAGTTCATTGGCATTAAGCACACTTGCAATGTTGTATAAACATTGACGCCAACCATTTTCAGAACATTTTCATTATCCCAAATGGAAATTCTGTACCTAATAAACCATAACTCCTTATTCCTACACCTCCTCAGTCCCTAAGAACCCCTATTCTACTATGGTATCTACTTAGATACTTTGGATAAGTGGAACATACAGTATTTGCCCTTTCATGTCTAGCTTATTTCACATAGACCTTGTGTCTAATGCTTCTATCAATGTTGGTGTGTAAACAGTTGCTGGAGTTCCTGCTGTCAACTCTTCTGGGCGATACTTATACGTAGTATTGGTATGCCTAGAGTAGAACTGCTGTATCATATGGTAATTCTGTGTTTAACTTTTAAGGAACTTCCATACGATTTTCCATAGCAGTTGCAACAATTAAATTCCCACCAGAATACACAAGATTTCCAATTTCCTCACATCCTCACCAACACTTGTTACATTCTTTTTCAAAAAATATAACAGCCAACTTGGTGGGTGTGAAGTGGTACATCACTATGGTCTTCATTTGCATTTCCCTATTGTGGACAATAATTTTTAAAACACATTTATTTAAATGTGAAAAGAGCACAGCCTGTTTTACGCATTATGAGTGGAAAAAATAAATCATTCTTTTTTTTTTTTTTTTTTAAGATCTTATGGGTTTTATTCAACAATTCATGAAGCCAATTAGCATCCTATCTAACAGATAGAAAGGACCTGCAAGGAGATGTACAAATGAGGTTGCACAAAATGAAGGAGACGTCTGTAGGCAGTCGGAAATGGAAACAAGGAAGTTCTACTAGCAAAAGTGTTTTGGTTGTGGCAAGCTCACTTTCCCCCAGGCTATGGCAGGGATCTGTAAGGCAGATTACCTCACCAGTGCTGACCCAGGGATTCTTTTTTTTTTTTTAATGTTTATTTTTGAGAAGGAGAGAGAGAGAGCAAGCACAAGAGCTGAGTAGGGACAGAGAGAAAGCAGGAGACAGAGGATCCAAAGCAGGCTCTGCACTGTAAAAAGAAAACCTGATGCCAGGCTCGAACTCATGAATGGTTAAGATCATGATCTAAGCTGAAGTCAGAAGCTTAACTAACTGAGCCACCCAGGTGCCCCTGACCCAGTGGTTCTTGATTAAGGTTTAATATTCCATCTTTGACAGAGACAAAACTTCGAGTTGGTTTGGTGACATAGGGCCTGACACCATTTGGTGACTCCCTTTTAAGCCTGTTGTCTTGTTTTCCACATTTCATTTATAGACTACAATAAAGGCTCTTGTCCATACTTCTTCCCTCTCTCTCTGCCTTCTGAGCTCTCCTGGTTCTTTCCTGTGTGCCCCTCCTGGCATGCCCCCTTCTCTTGGGTACTGTAAAAACAAACTATATTTTCAATGGCAGTCATCTCCTGACCTGTTGGCCTTCCTATAACCCAAGTTTTCTATTAATACACTGTATTCTATTTTATTTTTTTAAATGTTTATTTTTGAGAGAGAGAGAGAGAGAGAGAGAGGAGAGGAGGGGCAGAGGGAGACACAGAACTCATGAGTCGTGAGATCATGATTTGAGTCACAGTTGGATGCTCAACCGACTGAGTCCCACAAGTGCCCCTAATACACTGTATTTTAAAACAGCCCTGAATGACTACTTTACAGACACTCTGAAGAGTGATCAAATAAAGAATAGACAATGCACTTTTTTTTATGATTTGTTAAAAATAAACAACATGACAAAATGGAGTCACATATGTTGAACCCACTGAATCTTATGGAATATATGTCCATTTATGAGTCACACTCAAGGAAGAAACCCTTATATACACAGAAAATGCAAAGTATCTACTATTGTTGCAATTGTTATTAACACATAGTGTTTGTGGTGAAAATACATTTTAAAAACTTCAGTTTCCTCAGTGACTCCATCTCAGCTCTCAAAAGAAGGGTTTATGTTTCCCTAAAGAATTAACTCAAGTTCAATTTGCTGAACTCCCAGGCATATTTTCATTTTTAAATGCTATTAGTCAAAATAAATGCATCTTAAGTGTTTGTTTCCCCATATGAATGATGCAATACTTGGATGGGCAGTGCCCTGAGTCCTTGTTCTCCCTGCATAGTTAGTCCTTGTAAACCTGTCACTTAAGCCTTTGTAGACATCAGTTGTCACAGATGAACAGGACATGAATTGAGAAATGGAGCAAATCCTCACTGCATCACTCACGGTCACACTCTTAGTGTCTCAGAGTCCTTATCTATAAAATGTGAAAATAATGTGTCCACTGTACCTTACACTCAACTCTGTCTGAATCCAGTTAGGTGGAATGGGAGGCAAATGTACAGGCAGACTGCCAGGGACTATTCTAGAGGTCTGGGTGGTGGAGGATGATGGCTCAGGGGGGGGTTGGTGGCCAGGCAGGTAGGGAAGAAATGGTAACATTCTACACATATGTGTAAGACAAAGTCAATCCGATTTGTTGTTTGACTGAAAACCTGGCATGAAAGAAAAGAGAATGATTCCAAGGTGTGCGGCCTCAGAAATGGGAAGAATAGAATACACTTACTTTGATGAAGAGGTTGAAAAAGTTTGGGGTATTAGGGAAGTTCAAGTGTTAGATTTGGACATGTTAAGTTATAAAAGGTCCACTAGACATGCAAAAAAGATGGTGGCTAATAGGCCTGATTTGTGTTTTAGAGAAATTCTCAGAGAGGAATCAAACTGGATAGAGGGGCCAGAGGGAAATTACTGGTGCTGTCTTGCAAGAATGAGTAAGGCGTGGACTAATGTGGTGGTGGCGAGGACTGAAAGGTGAGGGATCTAAAAGAGTTGAACGGAACTTGATGATCAAGCAGAGATGTAATCAAAGAGACAGGGGCTCTTAGATGGCTCCAGGATGTCTGGCATGGAATGTTGGATAGCAGGTGAACACAATGAGGGAGTGAGCTAATTTGAAAGGGGAAAGAGGAGTTAAACTACACAGCAATGACTCATCCAGGCCATTTAGCTACTAACTTACATAAAATAAGGCCCAGACATTGAGATGGTCAGGGGAAGAGCAGGCACTGACGTGATGACAGTAAGAATAGAATGTTGTACGTACAAAAACAGGTAGATTGGAGAGCTATGGAGAGCCACCTAAGTATCTGACAGGTAGCTTCCAGTCTATGGAATATGACAGGAAGCAAATAGCTCATGCCTTTTCTTCCTTCCTTCCTTCCTTTTCTTTTTTAAATCTGCAAATGGTCATCTTCTACATTGAATGTCTCATATACTCCAGACCATCTAAAAGCATCGAAGATTAAATAAGAATGACATTACTTACTACCCTCCCAAATGTTCCCCAAAGGGAATAATTCAAATTACCTTACAAATCTTGAACCAGACTACTAGTGTTCATTCATATTTCACATTTGTCCGTTTCCTTTTGGTGGGGGGTGGGGTGGGTAGATGGAAAAAGCAGATGAAGATAAGGGCCAAGAACACATGTTTGCTTCTGTGTTCAGGCATTCACTGAGCTGTGTTTCTAAATATATCACAGTGCTGAGGCTTAAATATACCTACAAGTATTTATATTATTCCATCATGAATTGGTCATGGGAATTACTTATGTTTTTAAGTCCTCTTCAGTTATGATTTTCTATTGAGAATGAAAAAAATCTTTCATTTTATTCAAGAACATAACATCCATAATTATTTATACATATCTCACTTATCTGAAAAGATCTACATAAAAAATTCCTGAAATTAACACAAAACTGTGTAAGCCAAATATGTACAGCATTTTTAATTGTTACAGTATTTTTAAAGATTTAATTGAAATTCCAGTTAAAATACAGTGTAATATTAGTTTCAGGCATACAATTTAGAGATTCAACACTTCCATACAACACCTGGTGTTCATCACAAGAGCCTTCCTTAATACCCATCACCTGTGTAACCCATTCCTCCCCTTCTCCACCTCCTCTCTGATAACCATTAGTATGTTCTCTATAGTTAAGAGTGAAGAGAATATTTTTTTAGGAGAGAAATTATTAAGATAAAATTCCACACAGCAGGTTAGAATAAACGCCTTCAGGAAATGATTCAAAGTTATTTGCTAAAATAAATTTAATTGTGGAAATGTCAAATTTTCTCTTAAACCTGGCTTCCAGCATTCTCTAATGTTGATGAGTAAAAATGCTATAAAAATTACGAAATATGTTCATCATATGCTTCTAAGTATCAAAATCTTGATTTCCAGTACAAAGCCAACTTACTTATCTCCTTTTTACAAGCTCATTTGTGAATGTGTATTTGGAAAAATTACCAGTTCAGGTCTTGCCCTGTTTAAATAGACAAGTGACTAAGTAAGGAGGATACAGAAGCTCCTAGATCTTATTTTTCAAAGGTTATTCCTCCTTGCACTTGAGATAAAGGAGATCAAGAAGGGAGACAGTCATTATGATGATGACATTTTCTTGTTGAAAGGGTTTCTTTTTTTAAATTTTTTAATGTTTACTTATTATTGAGACAGTTAGAAACAGAGCATGAGTAGGGGAAGGACAGAAAGAAAGGACAGAATCTGAAGCAGGCTCCAGGCTGTCAGCACAGTGCCCAGTGCAGGGTTCGAACCCATGAACCGTGAGATCATATCCTGAGCCGAAGTCAGACGCTTAACTGACTGAGCCACCCAGTGCCCCTGTAAGAGTTTCAAGATTTGGCAATTTGAAGTTTGGCAATTGTCTGAAATATTCAGTCAACACACATTACAGAGACAAAGACAGCTCACTGGAAAGCTGGTCTCATGGTAGGAAGCTTTACCAATGACAAAACTCCTGAAAGGGTCAGCAGAGAACTACATTTATGGAGAATGACTCCCAAATAGCAGTGATGTTAATTTTGACAGCTGCCAATGAACTTGATAGGATGTGGTCACTTCCAATGTGAAGTAATTTCTCAGTTCATGAAGACTGCATAAATGCCACTGTTCAGCCCTTTTTCTTTCTCTGAATTTCATGACTTAAGCGTCACATGTCTTATACACAGGCAAGCTTCTAAATATATCACCCATCTCGTCTTGCATGTGTGTGTGTGTAAGTGCATGTTTCCTGCACACACCACCTGAATTGTTAATATAAGTTTTCTAAGGAAAGACCATCTGATTCCTGCATAACTAGTACCAGTTCTTCCAAAGCTGATCAACATTATTGAGCCTACTCCTCGAATTAAGATAAAATAGCATGATTCAACATAGAAAAATGTCAACTGTGAACATAAGGGGGCTGAAATAACTGATCCTAATCTGGCAAACATCCAAGGCATCCCCCATAGCAACAGAGCTGATGGCATAGCAACGGCAGCTGCTTCACCACAGAAAAATTGGAAGAAAGATTCTTGCAAAAAAGCATAATCTGTGTTAAAGTCAGATATGACATTTTTCTTCAACAAAAAGCCTAGGAGAGTGCATGTGTTAAGTGATATGATTCCTTAGCACCTGCAAGTGCTTCAGTGTAGGATGAAAGCTGCTTAGACTATAACCCTCAAGGCCAAGTGCTGTGAAGCTAAAACTTCCTAGATTGTTCTCCACCAATTCCTAGGTCATTTCCTTTTGATGTTAAAATAGCCCTGACTTTTGCTGTTGTTCTGATTCAGTGTTTGCTGCGTAGTAGGTGCTGTGGCAGATGTTTTACCTTCATTATAGGAAGTATTAGTATCATTCCATGAGAGAATCATTCTATGAGGAATATCATCTGATGAGGAAACTGAGGCACAGGGTAGTTTATGCAAAGTCACGCTGCTGGAATAACCAGAACTTTGGTCTAGACTGGCATGCCGGCCCAGTTCCAATTCTTGGAAGCCTCACACTATTATACATGGCTTCAGTAGCTTGATAATTTTATCTTTAAGAAAATAAAAATCATTACTTCCTTGTAGTACATGAATCCTAAAATAAAAACTTTAGACATCTTGAATTCTTCCCTCAGGTGCATCATCAAACACCTATGTAACCATTTATTAAATCTTTACAAAATCTCCTGAATCCGGCTCCTCCATTATTTCTCTCCAGTGAAGTGACTTCTCCTAGGGCTGCCTGGGTCGTCCAGTTGGTTAGCCGCCTGGCTCCTGGTGTCGGCTCAGGTCATGATCTCACTGTGCACTGAGTTTGCGCCCTGAGTGGGGCTCTGCACTGACAGTGAAGAGCCTGCTTGGGATTCTCTCTCTCCCCCTCTCTCTGCCCCTCCCCTGCTTGCTCTCACTCTCACAAAATAAAAAAAAAAAATAACAAAATTTAAGAAAAATTGTAAAAGAAGTGATTTCTCTTGATCGGAACATACTTATATGTTAATTTTTTAAGCCTTCACTGTGTAAAAAGTATTATATGTAACAAAAAGAGAAGAAGAGAACACAAACGATAAAGTAAAGGGGGTGCAATGTGTTAACATTGATCCAGGTAAATGTGGATAGAAGGTCTGTGTAAAGTGGTCTCTCTCCCATTTGTATTCTTGAACGCTTCTATATATAAATTTTATTTCTGATATTCTTTCTGAACCATAATTTCCATCCCAATGCCACCACTTTATATAAATATCTTATTTTTAAACACTCTATTGAGTACCTTATGCATTCAAAACATAGGGCTTAGAATCAAGAAAAAAATGCAAGACGAATTTTTGCCTTTAGTAGCTTGAAAATTTAATTGGTGACAATGGTCAGACACTACATTAAGTCATCTTGTAGACACATTGTTAATTGCTATGGTAGTCCTATAAATTATGTAATAGTATATTGATTCTATAGATGAGAAAACTGCAACTCAAATAGCACAGGGCTACAGACCAAGATTATATACTATCTACCACAGGGGTAGATCTGGAATTTAACCTAGATCTCATCTGAAAATATGTCCTACACTCTGTAACCCATTATATTGTTTTCCATGTTAACTGTCCAAAAGCTAAGGACCATGCAAATGATACAAAGAAAACATGCCAGATGTTTAGAGGGGAGAGAAAGATTTTTGACCTGGATTAATATCAGGAATTTGCATTTAGGTATCATTGAAGAAGGGGTAGGTTAGGTGGTTGGAGCCTGAGGATGACACGTCCACCAAAGGAAAGGCTGGAGGACCTTCCTGCTACAGTGCCTCTGGAGAGGCTGGGACCAATCAACGAGGAAAGAACAGCAAGAATCTGGAGGCAGATACTCATGTGATTTCTAATCTGCCACTTGCTGCTGTGTGCCCTTGGGAGAGCACTTCATCTCTCTGATCTTCATTTACATATCTGTAAACTGGACATGATAACACTAACTTTACAAGTTGTGGGGAGACTCAAAGTTAAAGCCCTGGATACACAATAGTTCGTATTCAGCAAGTCTTTCATTTTGAGCTAAGGAATTCGGACTTCACTTGATAGACCATAGGAATCTTGGAACAAGGAAGCAACACAGATCTTTGACACAATCTTCCTACCTCAACAACTCATATGTGTATCAAAGATTAATTGTCACTGAATGCAACTTGTATTTCCGGTAATATAGCTCTGTTCTATTGTAGTTCAACGTGCTTGTTTGGTTTTCCATTGCGCATGTCCTCTGAAATGCATTCATTTGGAATAGAAGGTTCTGCTCAAGTGTCATCTCCCGGCATTCCTGAAACCAGCGTGTGTTTTGGCATTAGCTAAACATATCTTTTCAGAGTCTCCCCCAAAGTAGGGTGGATGGCCCACTCCTTCTAGTTTGCCTGGGATTACTTGCTTTTAGAACTCAAAGTCTTGTGTAGGGGAAACCCCTCTGTCCCAAGGAAACTGACAGAGTTGGTCACTCTACCTCGCAGGACTTACATTTTCCCAAATCGCCACATATTTGACTTCTTCCCCTGTGTTGCTCTATCAGCAGGTGCATACCTTGCAAGGCTTAATTCAAATAAAATACCACAATCATCTGGCTCACCTGGTGTGCATGGAGCAGATGGCACCTAAGGGGGAATCAAAACTGAGTTCATTAGATTGAGACCTGATGCTGGAGGTTTGTCTTTTTTTTTTTTTTTTAACTATTTACTTGGAAATAAAATTTAAATATAAAAAAGTTGCAAGAATACAAATAGTAAAAGAATACTCATGCCTTTTACCCAGAGTCTCCTGTATAAATATTAATTCATTGTACCCCTTGGCTTTATCATTTTGTTCCCTCCCTTCCTTTCATATGTATATATGTTTTACAGGGTGAAGGTTTTCTTTTTAATTAACATAATCCGGGTATGTTCAGAAGCTGGAGAGAGATCACTTCTAATGAGAAAACATAATGGAGGCACTGGTCTTATGCAAATAGTTATGGAGAAGTTAAATGTTCTGACCTCTGCTTTAGGAAGGTAACAATTACCAGGGTGTCTGTTAAGGTCTAATAGAAAAAAAGTCTGGAGAATGGTCTTTGGGGTTCTAAGCAGTTCCTGCACCAAGAACTTTTGTTGATGGACAGAAGCTACTGATGGGCTTGAATTAAAATGAAATAATATTTTCTTGCTGCCCAAGTCATATAACAGTGCCTCACATTTTCTTCACTGTTTGACCTGACTGAATAGGATGATTTATGTCTCATCTTCTTTGCCTTTCTTCTAAAAAATACAAACCAGTTTATCAAATCCATTCTCACACCTTGGTTATTTACAAATGTCTGGACAAAATTAGAGACCAGGGAAAGAACTAGACTCTAGTTACTTCCTATGATGGACTAGTTTCTCAGCAGAGTTCCACCAGATTAGTTAAGTAGTAACAATATATTCTCCACTCCTGAAACATTGGAATTCTGCTTTTAATTATCACTGAAATGTCACCAGAGATACATTTAAACAGTTTTTGATAAGATACAAACTAACAAACTGTATCCAACTGCTACACTACAGGGAGAATTTTTTAATTTCACAGTTGGGTGAAAAATATACTACTGCAGTCTAAAGGAGAAAATTCAGTAATGGCTATCTGGGACATAATATATATCATGAGAAGTAGCACTATCATTTGGTCAAAAACACTTTTTTACCTAACAAAATCCCAAACTTGTCTATCTGATCTTAGAGAACTTCAAGGGCCCACTTTGCATTTTACTACTGTTTCTGGACAAAAATCAACATTTAATTTACTTAATCGCTCCCTTGTTAAAATCTCTTCGGGGTTTTTTTTTCTCCCTTTAAAGTGTCTGGTATTTTGGCCCTCTTGCTTCTCACATGGGCCCTGGGTATACATTCTTCTAATAAACATGCACATCTAGAGCTGCCCAAAGTGTTCTGTTTGCTTCAAGGAAAGAGATTAGGGGGGTCTTACTGAGATGGTAGTCACAATAGTACTAATACAGTGGTTCTTTTCCTCCATTAGAAGCAACACCAATAGCAACATGTGCTTCCCAATCCACAGTGCCAAGTGCAGCCAATTAAAGAGAAGATGACGTAGGGATTTGCAGAACCTCATGCTCGCAGTCATTTGATAGGGCTGGAGGGACTGTGCTCATCTCTTCCCCGGGCAGGGATCTGTGAAGGCTTGACGGTAGCTTGTAGTTGACTGTGAACAAAGTATACACACCAGAGAGCTGGCAAACACCAGACATCTTATTCTGAAAGCTGATTATGAAACAGTACCAGCAGACCACTGCCTATAAAAGATCTTTGGTTATGATTCTGGCTTTATGAACACTGGATCATGAGCAAGAAGAGAACTGAGTCAATAAAAATGTGTTGAGTTCCTGTCTGTCAATAGTTGATAACACTGAATTCATCTCATAAAAAACAGGAGGAAGAGAACAATGGAGAAGGTTGTAGACAAGGAAGACAGGCATTTTCAAATAAAGATGATCATAGTGGGCTCCCTATGATCTTACAAACTAATGGCTGATGGATACAGAAACCTGAGCCACCAAGAGAGACTAAAAGAAAACAAGGACAAGCAAACAAAAAACTCTTTAGAGAAAAGAATACATTAAATCACATTTTCAACATGCTCACTATATGTTCTTTTAAAACATTGTGGCTAATGTAGATAGTCTATATCCTCTTTCCTTCAGAAAGATGAGATTCTCCTAGAAGCCAAAAAGAACTAAGTTCCATATAGGCTTCCTTGAAAGACAATCAAATAATTTTGGCATGGGTTTTTGTGTGGAATCATTTCTTTATCGATGCTAAGTGTTAGTCATACCTGGAAATTAATTCTGACTCTTAGTCTACTACCAGCATCTGAAAACACTTTTTGTTGCATCAAATATGGTCTCAGTATTCTTAATTTTATTTTTCCAGAAAGCTTTCAAGGTAAGAGAGCGAGACCCAGGGGTATTTTCTCATCTTGATACAGAGTGACAGTACAGCATGTGCCTAAGTGCCCACACGGAATAGTTAATAATATTCTATGTGGAGTCTATTTTTAGGCTAATAGAACTGGTTTACACAAAGCAAATCTTTACTGAAAAAGAACAAATTTTTCTGGATAAATTTGAGAAAAAGTAACCTTTCTTTTCTCCCAATGAATCTAAAATAATTAAATGGATTCAAAGGCTTAGCCGCTTTACAAAGACGTTTTAATTGTTAATATTGATCAAGACATAAATTTGCTTCTGCACAGTTCGTAGTGCTGCATTAAGCACCAGAACCAAAACCCTGGGGGAAGAAAACTCACAGTCATCCTAATACAACCAAATGATAGAGTAAGTATTTCTATTGTTCATGTGGAGATAAGGATCATTTGGGGGGGTGGCAGATAGCTAGGTCTTTACTGGTTAAGGGTGCATTAAAATGGACTCTTTCAAAAGTCTAGAGTTCTGCCATTGGACTTTGGCTAACCATAGTTTTACTTTACCCAGAGAAGGAAAACCTCTCAATATAAGGGCATTATTCTAAATTAGTTCAATAAACTGGGATTCTACATAACCCTCAGCAACAGGCATGCTGGTTTTGTTCAGTGGTGGTGTTTTTAAGTATCAGTAGTCCTCCATCTTTTCTTTTCCTTACAAAAATATTTTTTAACATTTATTCATTTTTGAGAGAGTGTGAGTGGAGGAGGGGCAGAGAGAGAGAGAGACAGAGAGATAGAGAGAGACAGAGACAGAGAGACAGACAGACTCTGAAGCAGGCTTCAGGGTCTGAGCTGCAAGCTTGAACTCATGGACCACGAGATCATGACATGAGCTGAAGTCAGAACTCTAACTGAGCCACCCAGGTGACCCTGTCTTTCCTTTTTTAATATAAAAGGGAAATCAAATGTGCTTCTCTTTTTTCGAGGAGTGGAAACTACCTATTTTCCCACATAGACTCTAATTCTGGGGTCCTATCATGTTTTTATGCATATGTACGCAGCTTTAACAGAGAAATTCTAAGTACTCTGCAAAAGTCATGGATATTTTGAGGCCTGAACATATGTGCTCAGAGTCCACTCCACTACTGTCACTCAGAGAATCTTCCCTTCTCCCCGACAACTAACTCCCTGGTTCCTCTGATGTTCTGTGAACATGAGTATCAGACCACTCAATACAGTTTATCTTTATAATCTGTGTATATTCCTATCTTCCCACTACACTGTATATTCTCCTAGTCATCCCTTATTTGCCCTTTTATTCCCAGGGCCCTGGACAGTGCCTGCTGGATGCCCTTATTTCAATATTTAGTGCATATATGTAAGATGTGAGTGAATGCTCCTATAAATGCTCCAATATAGGTACCAAACAAGTATTTGTATTTAAAGTTTTAATCTCTCTTTAAAAAACTGTCTTACTCTTTATTTTATATGGAGATTTTTGGTGAAATATTTAGAACTAGAACTACTTTTAAAGAAATTCCCTTTTTCAACTTTTAGTATGTTAATATTGTGTGCATATAAACACACAGACTATATTATATAATTTATGATTTATGATGTATAGAAAAGTGTGTTTAAATATACAGACAATTGCTGGAAACCATTTCTGAAGTAAGGTGCATTTGCAAGGCAGGGGCCTCCTGCTGTCAGATGGCAACCCGATGTCTACACCCATTCTTGAGCACCAACTCCCAAGGTGGCTGGCTGACTGGTATAAGACCTTGTGAAGGAACTTATAGGAGTTTCTTCTTTTGTGATTATAGGAGCAAATATTACATTTCCCAAGAAACTTGTTTTTCTCCCCCTTGAGAAAACAGGTTATTGACCCCTGCTCACAAAAGAACTAACACTAGCCTTTGCTATTCTAAAAGCATTGCCTTGTATTTGAATGCTAAAGATCCCTTCCTTCCCCTTGTGACAAGCATCTAGTCACCTACTTCAATCACTATTGATAAAGATTATGCATGAATCTTCTACCAATCTATGTTCTGGAAATTTTTACATACCAAAGAATTTGTCATCAGAAATCATTGTCTAAGGCAATTGCCACTTCTGCATTGTACCCCATACATTTTTCCATAAATAAAGCTGACTCTTGGGTCAGTGCAGAGATGCCTGCCTGGTGATCACAGAAAGAAAACCAAGGCTCTCTCCCTCCCTTTTGCTGACACTGTCCATCCTTCAGGGAGCCCCAGACCTGCTGGAGCTGGACTCCAGAAGACAACATTATATACGTATATATTCACATGAATACATAAACAAATTCAGTTGGATGAGAAGAAAAGTAAAATTATCATTCATTTTCTGTATTGTTGCCATGAGATTTGGTCTAACACAATTATTTTACTGGAAATTTGAGTAAAGAGACTCATCCTTCTTATGAAATAACCTGTTATTTTTAAATTAAGTCAATAATTTAGGTGTATTCTAAAATAAATTGTATAACTAGAATTTATACCTAAATGACATTGAAATCTGATTATCTTTCCTCCTTAATTTTATTAAAAGCTAATTCTGGTAAATTTTCAAAAAATGATGGGATGGATATTCATGTTATTATTTCTACATGCTAATTGGTTTCATCTTAACACTCTCAATGCTTTCCTTTGTCTCTATTTACTTATTAATGTATTCCTTTTAAAATATAGTCATTCAGGCACACCTGGGTGGCTCAGTCCATTAAGCATCCAACCTCAGCTAAAGTCATGATCTCATGTTTCATGGGTTTGAGCCCCACATTGGGCTCTGTGCTGACAGCTCAGAGCCTGGAGCCTGCTTCTCTCTCTGCCCTTCTCTCTCTCTCTCTCTCTCTCTCTCTCTCTCTTTTTCTTTCTCTCAAAAGATAAAAACATTTTTAAAAATTTAAAATAAAATAGTCATTTATTCAATTTTAAAGATTTGTTAAAAACCAACTACGTTAGGCAAAGTTTTCCAGTTGGACTCTTTCACATAGTTATTTCATATTCTCTTTGCAAGAATGCAAAACATCATTTTAGTCATTCACAGGTTAAGTCAAATTAATTAACTTGGTAGACTTTGTAGTCACTGAATTTCTGTGGCAGAAAAAATATCTTTGCAGATATTTTTAAATGGCATTCGTGCCACTGGTTTATTATTTTACATTTAGTCATATATTTCATTGTAAAGACTCTGAAGAATTATGAACTATTCTGTTTACTTTTGGGGGAGGTCTGTTCTGATTTTTAAGGTATCAACTATCGTAAAGATCCAGGAATCATACCACCAAAAATAAAAAAAAAAATTGTGCTATTTTTTAAAGACACCCTTTTATAGTAAATGCTGTGCAACTAGCCTTCTGGTCATCAGTGACTATGTGGTATTTTATGCATAAAAATTTTTGAAGAAACTGTTTTTGTTACTTCTTAATTGTTATTGATATGATTTTCATTTTATTAAGACCTTCCCAGATGCTGCAATTCATTCTTTTGTTTTTGTTTAGATTAGCGAAAAACATTACTTAAAAATAGTAGTTTAAAAGTACAAATCTTAATAAAGTTATACCACGTTTAGGTTGAGAAATGTTAACTTCTGTAGGAAGTCATCTAAAAAGGAAGCACTGAGGGGTGCCTGGGTGTTTCAGTCAGTTAAATAAATGATGAGAGACTTCCTATTATTAAGATGTTAAGTTTTCCCAATGTCATCTATTGATTCAATAGAATCCCAATAAAAATCTTAACAAATTTTCTTACAGATAGTGACAAACTGATTCTGAAGTTTATATAGAACTACAGAAGACCCAGACAGCCAGCACAATTTTGATAAAGAAAAACAAAATCAAGGAATTGACTACTTGACTTTAAGATTTACTATGAATCTACAGTGATCAAAATAATGCTGTATTCATAAAAAAGGAGACATGAAAAGAACAGAACAGAGAGCCCAGAAATAGACCTGCACTAACTAGTCAACTATTAAACGGAAAAAGGATAGATTTTTAACAAATGGTGCCAAGTCCATTGATCATCCACGTGCAAAGAAATGCATCTAGACACAGACCTTATGAAGTCATAAAAATTCATATTCATTACTGATTGAAATGCAGAATGGCACAACTGCTTTACAGCAAAGTCTAGCAATTCCTTACAAAGCTTAACATAGTCTCACCATACCATCCAGCATTTGCACTCCTAGGTATCTACCCAAATTATTTGGGGAAAAAAAAACCCTACACGTAAACTTGGAAGAACCAAGAAGTCCCTCAATAGATGAGTGCATAAGCAAATGGCAGCACATCCATACAATGGAGTAGTACTTAGCAAGTGAGGAAACGAGCTGTGAAGCTACAAAGAAGACATGGAGAACCTTTAAATATATTTTGCTAAATGAAAGAAGCCAGTCTTAAATGAGCCACTATGATTCCAATTATATGATATTATGGATAAGGCAAACTATAAGGACAGTAAAATGATAGTGATGGCCAAGAGTTCAGGGGGAAAAGGGGAAGGATGAGCGCTTGGAACTCAGGAGATATTTAGGGCAGTGAAACTATTCTGTATGATATTGTGATAGTGGATACATGACATTAAACATCTGTTCAAACTCATAGAATGTACAACACCAAGAGTCAACTCTAATGTAAATTATGGACTTTAATTAATATTAATCTTTAAATAATGGCTTGCCACTGGTTCAGAAAATGTACCACATTAATGTAAGATGTTACAAAGAGGATAAACTGTGCCTGGGTGCTTGGATACTTTCTCAACTTTCTGCAAAGGTAAAACTGTTCTAAACGAGCAAAGTCTACTTAGGAAGTAAATATTACACTGTACGTTAATTGGAATTTAAATAAAAACTTTAAAAAATTAAATGAAACTAAAAACTAAATGTTTTTGCTTGCTTTATATACTATAGATTTTCAGTGAAACTTTGTCCCCAGATGTGGAGCTATGAAGAAGCAGCTGTTAATTCGCCATCACAAAAGTTCTAAGGACCAATGTTTTCTTCTTTTTATTTATTTTTAGTGTTTGTTTATTTTTGGGAGAGAGAGAGAGAGAGACAGACACAGAGTATGAGCAGGGGAGGAGCAGGAGGAGAGGGAGACACAGAATGAGAGGCAGGTTCCAGGCTCCGAGCTGCCAGCACAGACTCAATGTGGGGTTCAAACTCACAAACTGCTAGATCATGACCCAAGCTGAAGTTGGACATTTAACCGACTGAGACATCCAGGTGCCCCTCTTTTCTTCTCTTTAAAATCCAGGCAGAGACGGGCACAGTGGCTTAGTCGGTTAAGCGTCTGACTCTTGATTTGGGCTCAAGTCATGATCCCATGGTTCCTGAAATACAGCCACACACCAGGCTCTGTGCTGACAGTGAGGAGTCTGCTTGGAATTCCCTCTCCCTTTCTCTCCGCCCCAACCCCTCTCATGCTTTTCTCTCTCTCCAAATAAATAAAGAAATAATTTTAAAAAATAAAATAAAATACAACTCTATTTTAAATTTCCTTTGAAGAAATAATACTAAGTTATCCTTAGAGAAAATTATTTCAGAATAATTATTTTCATTTGACGTACTTCAAGGTCTATGAAACCTATGTGAAAAAATTAAATAAGAAACTGATAGTATAAAAGAGTCTTTTTATGATTTTCTTAATTTGGAAATAGGAAGTATCTAGAAAGAATCTATTTAACAAATACCTGCTTACCAATAGTTACAAAACATCCTGACTTTCCTTCATGGATGTATAGTTGAAGTTTTTTCC
This sequence comes from Suricata suricatta, assembly GCF_006229205.1. Taxonomy (NCBI): domain Eukaryota; kingdom Metazoa; phylum Chordata; class Mammalia; order Carnivora; family Herpestidae; genus Suricata; species Suricata suricatta. The sequence continues at coordinate 52,567,193 of NC_043713.1, forward strand.
CTGTTAAACAGCTGTATTGTTTTTTAATTTAGCACATCAAATTCATGTACCATAATGTCAGATGGAAGATAACATTTTTTTCTACAGTTTTACATTTATGTCTACACCTTTCATGATAGCATCACAAATCCTGTGATTACTCCAAGAGATCTGATAACCAAAGTGTATATCTAAATATTCAACCTAACAATTTATGTCAAAGACATTTTTATATAAATTTTACCTTAAATAAAGCCTGAATGTAAATGACGAAAACCATAGATACACTATTAATCAGAAGTCTGCAAGTCCCCATGGAATACTTACATAAGATTTAATTATAACTAAAAAACATATCTACTCTCTTGATCTCCAAATCCCTTACCTTATCTAAGCCACCATTATCTCTTTCCAGGGCAACTTTAATAGCCTCCTAACTGTTCTCTCTGCTTTCATTTTCCTCCTTTCTAATCCATTCTCCACAGAGTACCTGTAGCCATCTCCCACAAGTATAAGCTGATCATGTCACATGTGTGCTTAAAATCTTTCAAAGGCTCCAAACACAAAGTTTATTCTTTTCTCCCCTCTTCTGTGCTATCATTCTTCAGGACTCAGCTTACATGGGACTTCCTTAGGGAGGCACGCTGTGAGCTCCTCAGAGTAGGTTAGGATGCCTCTTCCAGTATGAGATGATGCTATGGGTTTCCTCATCAGCGGTGACACTGTGATCTATGGAATGACCTGTTTGCTTGTCATCTCTTCCACCTGAAAGTAATCTCCATGGATGCATAAAGCATATATCTATCCTCAGACTTAGCACAGGGTCCAGCACATAGATGCTCAATAAATATTTTTAAAATTTTATATATACATGATGGAGTACTACATGACAATGAGAGGGAATGACATATGGCCCTTTGTAGGAAAGTGGATGGACCTTGAGGGTGTCATGCTGAGTGAAGTAAGCCAGGCAGAGAAGGACAGAAACCATATGTTTGCACTCATAGGTCTAGCAGGAAAACAAGAGAGACCTAATGGAGAACCAGGGGGAG
>NC_043713.1:52568323-52573449 GCF_006229205.1 Suricata suricatta
GGAAAAGAGGTGGTGGTGATGGAGGAGGGCACTTAAGGGGAAGAGCACTGGGTGTTGTATGGAAACCAATTTGACAATAAAATATTATGGAAAAAAAATAAAATATATTTATCAATATTTATAAATCAGCACAGGGGAAACAAAAAGTAACACAGGCATTCACTGCAAAGAGATAATGGAAGGGGAGGAATAATCAAATTTAAATAACATAATTAACAGAATTAAACTTCAGTGATATATTTGGTTTGGGACATTGTTTCTTTTTCTGACCATTAGAAAGCTCCTAGGTATAACATTTCCTACTTAAGGAAGGAGGATTCTATGTCATAATCCATTTCCTATTATCCTGGGGGGGGGGGGAACCACTAAAAAAATACCCAAAGGCTTTGGTTTGAATTTCTATTCTGTTCTAAAGTGCCTGATGAGTCAATTGACTGAGTGGAAGAAAGCAGAGTGGTCCTCAGCCCTAACAATCGTGGGTTGTACAAGTGTGCCACACACAGAAAGAATGGAGGTTTTAGAAGCCTCTCATATAAATGATAACCACTCCAACTTGTTCCCTCCACTCTGCCCCCAATAGTCAGTTCTTAGAAGTGGTAATGGAATAAAATTAAGCAATTTAATCCTTATAGGCAGAAGCTATCATGGTAACACATTTACTCTGTCCCCAGCTAATTTGAACTTTGTTCTCTGACCCTGCTCCTTACGGCATCTCATTATGAGAGGAAAAAAAAAATCGGGAAAGGGCTTTGTAAAGGCAGACGATGTTGGTCTTCCCTATTTCTAGGACCATGTAGCACTTTACACGTCCCTGAGAGAAGTGGTATTGAAGCCAAGAGGAGGCAGCCAAGTGCAGGCGAACAGAAGAGCCAGTTTCCCTAATGTGGGAAAATAGAACTAAATGAGGCCAATGTGGCTGCTGAAAATTGAGATGAGGTTCAAGCTGTGGTACATTCCATATCGTGGGCTCTAGAGGCTTGGGAGGAATTCAGGCCATGTTTTGGATTAAGGGTTGATAGAAGTTATTGATGAACTAACTGCATGTGGGAAGAGAGGCAGAGATAGGAAACAACTTGTCAGTGAAGAAAGGCATTAATGAACCAAATCCCTGGAAAAGACATCCTACTCAGCTCACCCTTGCAGGGGAGTGTACAGCTACACAACACAGTAGATTTTCCTATCTCCCCTTATGGATGGTTCATTTTAACTTTCTGTGTGGCATTTGTGTAGGCTACTGACTGCACCGAGGAGCCAGACACTGAATAAAGTAGAAGTCAGTGCTTTCGAGGATGCTGTGATATTCCAGTGAGATGCACTGAGGACTCAGTAGTCTCCGTGCTCTCTGCTATGACAATACGGCTTCTCTGGGGCTTGCTGCTGGGAACGGCCTGAACTGGATGCAGGCCTGGCCTGGATTTCAGTACTGGAACATGGTCAACTCTGGCTAGATTCATTTTGGATCTTGTTTTTTATATGTTTTTCTTGATATTTCCCAAATTATGCATACATTATTGAAACCAGGTCAAAAAATGAAACCAGCGGTTGGGTGAAGTTAATAAAACACCTCTTCATTTTATTCCATCCAAATATAAATGCTTAGGGAAGATTTGTAGTTGTACTAAAGTGAAGCCAATATTATGACTATGAAACTGCCCAGACACAGAGATGGGTGGAGGGGGGGAATCAAACACTAGACTCACACCAATTTCAATACTGGAATCTATGAAGAGGTTAGTTTAAGAACAAATACAATTAAACAGCTTTACAGTTTTTGATTTAAAAAAAGACATGATTATAGACTTAGCTGTATCTTGTAGGATTTTATAAATGGGTGTTTTGATGATATTCGAAGATGTCCTTTGTCAACAATTTTATAAATATTGGTCAAATAATTAATGAATGAATATGAAAAGGAAAATTTATTTGAAAGGAAGCTGGACTCCAGTTTTGTATATTATTTTCTACATCGGTGCCTGGATTTCCTCTTTCTAGTATAGTTTTGAAAATTGGAAAAATTCAATAACATACCCATCAATAAAAAGAATTTTCAATGACTCATATCAAAAAGCTAAGGTAAAAGTCTGGAAATTTAACAGAATAATACAGATGTAGAAGAGGTTAGTTTTCAGCAGCTGTTGTTTTAAAGACTTTTCTTGGTCTCTATTTTTCAAAGATGAAAACTGAAGCTGAAATATTGGAGTTGCTCCTTAATATTGTTGAAAAATACAGAAACAATTGGATTCAGATATATATTTTTTTCAATCACTAAATCATTAACTTTGCTATACTTAAAAAATCTTCTTAAAATGGAATAGTAAATGCAAGGCCAAAATAATTGATTGATTGATTTTGAGAGAGAGTGCATGCAGGGGTGGGAGGGACAGAGAGGGAGAAACAGTCCCAAGGGGACTCTGTGCTATCAGCATGGAGTCTGACAAACCATGAGATCATGACCTGAGCCAAAATCAAGAGTCAGATACTCAACCAACTCATCCATCCAGGTACCTCAAAGCCAAAATAATTTTAACATGGTTTAGAACACTAATAAAGACTTCATATAAATATGTATATATATTCTTATATATGTGTTCATATGTATTCATACATTTGGATTCATATTTATGTATTTAAAACATGTCCTAACATTTTACTTCATATTTTCTAGATCTATCAATTATTTTTAAGCCAAAATCTAGCAAGGAAATAAACTCTACCTATAGTCATTTTAAATTATACTTCTGCTTTTATATTTAGCAAACTTAAGTTATGTGCCACTTTTGAGAGTTTAGGATATCTTCTGTTAGGTAATAGAGTCTATAGGGTTATTTTACTTTTAACTTACAAAGATCACTTGAAGAAACAAAAATACTCCCCCTAAAAAAAGAAGTTGCCATCACTAATGATTATTTTCTTAGGGAAACAGTAATATACTATAGAAACGTAGCAAAGTTTTATCACAGATGGTCTATTGTGCATTTGAAGATTCTTAAGCCATTTCCACCCAAAATTCATGAAACACAGAATATAAGACAATATAAATGCCCCTTTTCCCTCATGAAAAACAACCCCATAAAAACCCAAGGCATTTGAGAACCAGTATGCATCTTCAACAGCTTAAACTGACTTCAAAGTTATGCTTGTTGGCCTCATTCTGTTTGCATCATTCTAAAAATGATGAAAGAAAAGAAGTTTCTGTGCCACCTATGAAGACTTTCTTTTTTCAGTCATTATCAGAATATCAATGGTATTGTTTTTTCATCGATGACTGGTTTTATAAGGACAACCCTATTCTCTACAGTAGATGTCACATTCAAAGATGAGGAAGTTTGCAGACAAAAGATAAAATAGGAATAAGAAAATCAGAATACAGAAACCCACTCTACTAGCATCTTTATTAACAGCGATTATCCACTGGTGAGTTGTCTCTCATAGCCGGTGACACAGGCAAGGTGGAGAAGGCTTGGTAGGTACTTGTTCTAGTGTTAACGCCACAAAAGGGGTGATGATGGAGGCTCCTCGAGAAATAAAGAATAGAAATAGCATGTGGCCCAATCATTCCACTACTGAGTATTTACCCAAAGAAAATGAAAACACTAATTCAAAAGGATACATGCACCCCTATGTTTATTACAGCATTATTGTTATTTCTGATAGCCAAGACATGGAAGCAGCCTGGATCAACTGACAGTTGCATTGATAAAGAAGATATGCCGTATGAATGTACAGTGGACTATTACTCAGCCATGACAAGAATGAGATTTTTGCCATTTGTGGCAACATGCATGGATCTGGAGGGCATTATGCCGAGTGAAGTAAGTCAGAGAAAGACAAATATGATATCATCTCACTTCTATGTGGATTCTAAAAGTCAATACAAATAACAGCAGAAACAGTCTGCTCTGATTGTGGCCAGAGTAGAATGGGGTGGAGGTGAGCAAAATGGGTGAAGAAGACTGGGCGATACAGACTTCCTGTCATGGAATAAAAGGACAGGCAATATAGTCAATAGTATTTTGATAGCATCGTATGGTGACAGATGACAGTTACCCTTGAAATGAGCATAGCATAATGCAGGGAGTTGTCAAATTCCTATGCTGTTCAACTGAAACTAATGTAACATTGTGTATCAACTATACTTCAAAAGAAAGCTAAAAAAAAAAAGAGGGTCGTGATGGAGACGTGGAGACAGTGCTTCCTTCACTATTCCCCCAGGCCGTGCCAACTACCGCCACCTGTCAAGCGTCCAGTGAGGCCCCTGTGAACAACAACAGTCAGGTGTCCATTCTTAGTAACATTACAATAAAAGAGACAGCTATCAGGGTCGTGCTAATGTATAAATTATTACAAGCTAGAGGCAGGCCACAGAGAAATAGTTTGTGAGATAAAGGGAAGAAATAGGGAAGGAAAAGAAGGAAGAAAGTTGACCTTACTTGATTATAGGCAAAGACTGATAAAGCTACCTACAGATGCTATGTGTAAGGGATGAAATGCAAGTTCTTTGCTCCCCCCTATGAAAAAGAGAGACAACAATCTTGCTTGCCCTGTTCATCCTATTTGAGAACTATTCATTTCTTATTCATAAAAACCCAACATTTCCTACATGAGCAGGGCCTATGTAGCACTGTTGACAATACAAACATGAACGTGACAGAACTACTTCCAATGTGTTTACAGACTTGGACAGAAAGACCTATTAGTAGAACATGTTGAATGTGAGAGTGGAACCAAAAGAACCAGACAGAGCACAGGGGAAGGCCATCCAAGGGATGAAGTTATCTTTAGCCAGTTCATGGAATCTATTGTCATTTAAAAAACTAGTTTCTGGTTTTGTGCTAGGTTCTGACATTTATGTAATTTTTCTTATTTCTATTTTACGTAATTTCACAGTATTGCAAATGCAGTCATTTTTGTGAGCCATCTGAAAGCTTTTCACAAAGAGAGGTACAGGTATTAATGGACATTAAGGGAAAAGTAGAGAAAAACCAAAACCAAAACACAAAGAGTAGCAACCCTTCCAAGGTGAGGCTTTCCAGACTGGGAGAGAATGCCTTATAGGAGGAGGCACGGAGCCAGGAAATATAAGGAGGCCTTGCTGGCAAACTGAATTAAAGGGTTCCTGGGAGGAT
>NC_043713.1:52573549-52574841 GCF_006229205.1 Suricata suricatta
AGGAAAGGTATTAAGCAGGCTGTGTTTTAGCTTATGGGCAAGTAATAAATTATATCATGTATCTTGAATGTATCATAGATAAGCTGCTATATAACGATTGCCACTTCAGATAGCTGTGAAATTAGGTGATTAACTAGTTGTTACTTAACCTTCTAATTTCTGTATAAGTCTAATTACATGAAATAGAAGTTGGTGTTTTGATTTTTTACCTTGCTTTTCTGTTTGGAGTGTCATTGTAACTACTGTATTGTAAATGATGGAAAATAATTGCACATCGTAAAAAAATAAATAAATAAAATAAAAAGAAAAAAATAAAATACATATGGTAAACTGCAAAAAAAATAAATAAAATAAACAGCAGGAGAAAAAATAAAGTATTGGAAAAGGTGACATCTATTTGAGGCATTATTTAAACATGGATTATTCAAATATATTCTTAATGATATCTGCTAATTGTTTAGTGGGCTTATTACAGTACTTAAAAGGAGAAAAAGACACATTATCATGGGATTTATGAGGATAGACGTGCACTGCTTTCATTGCTAAGGCCCTGATTCAAGATCCTCCTGGAGCCTGGTTTGTTTCACAGATAACGGGGTATGTCTAAGAATTGGTTTCAGCTTCTTTCTCCTCAAAGCTTTCCAGCTGCCCACATATTACAACACCTCTGTGAAACAAGTGGTGCCTCCCTACTCTTCTCAGGCAACATCGTCTGCCTGCTCCATCCCTAATATTCTAGACATTTCGGCTGACACCTGAATGTAAATGATTTCCAAATCTTTGCGTCCTGTCCTCTAGATAATCTGCTGGCAGCTCGAACGTTGCATGTCTAAAGTAGAACCTGTGGGTCCCTGGGTGGCTTAGTCGGGTGAGCAACTTAATTTCAGCTCAGATTATGATCACGTGGTTTGTGAGATGGAGCTCTGCATCAAGCTCTGTGTTGACAGCACAGAGCCTGCTTGGGATTCACTCTGTCCCTCTCTCTCTCTGCTCTTCTGCTTCTCTCTCTCTCTCTCTCGAAAAACAAACAAAAAAACTAAACTAGAAGCTCTCATTCCCTTCCATACCTGTTCCTATTGTCTTTTGGATCTCATTTAACACATTGCTATCTTCTCAGAAGTCCAGCCTAGAAACATTGGGAACTTCTTTAACTTTGTACCCTTCTCCTCCTCACATTCAATCCATTGCAAATCTCATCAATCTCATCTTGCTCTGCCATTTCACACTGCTGCCAGAATTATCTTCCTCCAATGCAGAGTTGATCATCGCTGCCCTGACACTATTAGACACTC